>NW_027308759.1:0-72000 GCF_047496885.1 Scyliorhinus torazame
TTGTTGAGGGAGAGGGCGTTGGGGGGCTTGTTGAGGGAGAGGGGGTTGGGGGGGTTGTTGAGGGAGAGGGGATTGGGGGGGTTGTTGAGGGAGAGGGGATTGGGGGGGTTGTTGAGGGAGAGGGGATTGGGGGGGCTGTTGAGGGAGAGGGGGTTGGGGGGTTGTTGAGGGAGAGGGGGTTGGGGGGTTGTTGAGCGAGAGGGTGTTTGGGGGGGTTGTTGAGGGAGAGGGGGTTTGGGGGGGTGTTGAGGGGGTTTCGGGGGGTGTTGAGGGAGAGGGGGCTGGGGGGTGTTGAGGGTGAGGGGGTTTGGGGGGGGTTTGAGGGAGAGGGGGTTGGGGGGGTTGTTGAGGGAGAGGGGGTTGGGGGGGTTGTTGAGGGAGAGGGGGTTTGAGGGGGTTGTTGAGGGAGAGGGGGTTGGGGGGTTGTTGAGGGAGAGGGGGCTGGGGGGTGTTGAGGGAGAGCGGGTTGGGGGGGTTGTTGAGGGAGAGGGGGTTGGGGGTTGTTGAGGGAGAGGGGGTTGGGGGCTTGTTGAGGGAGAGGGGGTTGGGGGGCTTGTTGAGGGAGAGGGGGTTGGGGGGCTTGTTGAGGGAGAGGGGGTTGGGGGGGTTGTTGAGGGAGAGGCGGTTGGGGGGTTGTTGATGGAGAGGGGGTTGGGGGTGTTGAGGGAGAGGGGGCTGGGGGTGTTGAGGGAGAGGGGGTTGGGGGGTGTTGAGGGAGAGGAGGCTGGAGGTGTTGAGGGAGAGGGGGTTGGGGGGGCTGTTGAGGGAGAGGGGGTTGGGGGGGCTGTTGAGGGAGAGGGGGTTGGGGGGTTGTTGAGCGAGAGGGAGTTGGGGGGGTTGTTGAGGGAGAGGGGATTTGGGGGGGTTGTTGAGGGAGAGGGGGCTGGGGGGGGGTGTTGAGGGAGAGGGGGTTGGGGGGTTGTTGAGGGAGAGGGGGTTGGGGGGTTGTTGAGGGAGAGGGGGTTGGGGGGGTGTTGAGGGAGAGGGGGTTGGGGGGGTTGTTGAGGGAGAGGGGGTTGGGGGGGTTGTTGAGGGAGAGGGGGTTGGGGGGGTTGTTGAGGGAGGGGGGGTTGTTGAGGGAGGGGGGGTTGGGGGGGGTTGTTGAAGGGAGAGGGGGTTGTTGAGGGAGAGCGGGTTGGGGGTTTGTTGAGGGAGAGGGGGTTGGGGGGGCTGAGGGTGAGTGTGCTGGAGGGAAGTTTGGGGGTCGCATGGAGAGTTGGAGGGGTGTTTTTTTGCATGGGGGTGGAAAGGTCTCGGGGGAGGGCGGAGTGTGGGCGGGCTTTGGTGTAGACTCACTCGTGCTGCCTTTTACCGGTACTGGAGGCCCTGTGACTGACCTTCCGGGACCCTCGGGGGAATTGGACGTCCCTCCTGGCCTCCACCGCGTCTATGAGCCTAGCCAGATCTGTATCCCCAAAACTTTGGGCCAGTCTCCTGTTGTGAGCTAGCTGGGTTTGGCTGAGCAACAGTTTCTTAAATTGTACTCGACCGTGTTAGCGTGGGGCTGGCGGGCACAAACAAAGAACAAAGAAATGTACAGCACAGGAACAGGCCCTTCGGCCCTCCAAGCCCGTGCCGACCATACTGCCCGACTAAACTACAATCTTCTACACTTCCTGGGTCCGTATCCTTCTATTCCCATCCTATTCATATGTTTGTCAAGATGCCCCTTAAATGTCCCTATCGTCCCTGCTTCCACTACCTCCTCCGGTAGTGAGTTCCAGGTACCCACTACCCTCTGCGTAAAAAACTTGCCTCGTACATCTACTCTAAACCTTGCCCCTCTCACCTTAAACCTATGCCCCCTAGTAATTGACCCCTCTACCCTGGGGAAAAGCCTCTGACTATCCACTCTGTCTATGCCCCTCATAATTTTGTATACCTCTATCAGGTCGCCCCTCAACCTCCTTCGTTCCAGTGAGAACAAACCGAGTTTATTCAACCGCTCCTCATAGCTAATGCCCTCCATACCAGGCAACATTCTGGTAAATCTCTTCTGCACCCTCTCTAAAGCCTCCACATCCTTCTGGTAGTGTGGCGACCAGAATTGAACACTATACTCCAAGTGTGGCCTAACTAAGGTTCTATACAGCTGCAACATGACTTGCCAATTCTTATACTCAATGCCCCGGCCAATGAAGGCAAGCATGGGGGAAGTAATGTGGATCCTCGGGGAATTTGGTAATTTTTCGGGGTATAAATTGAACATGGGGAAAAGAGAGATGTTCGCAATCCAGGCAAGAGAGCAGGAGAAGAGATTGGGAGAGCAGCCGTTTATAAGACCATAAGACAAAGGAGCGGAAGTAAGGCCATTCGGCCCATCGAGTCCCATGGCTGATTTCAACTCCATTTACCCGCTCTCTCTCCATAGCCCTTAATTTTCGAGAAATCAAGAATTTATCAACTTCTGTCTTAAAGACACTCAACGTCCCGGCCTCCACCGCCCTCTGTGGCAATGAATTCCACAGACCCACCACTCTCTGGCTGAAGAAATTTCTCCTCATCTTTGTTCTAAAGTGGCTTCCTTTTTTATTCTAAGGCTGTGCCCCCAGGTCCTAGTCTCCCCTGCTAATGGAAACAACTACCCTACGTCCACCCTATCTAAGCCATTCATTATCTTGTAAGTTTCAATTAGATCTCCCCTCAACCTCCTAAACTCCAATGAATATAATCCCAGGAACCTCAGACATTCATCGCACGGTGCCAGCGAATCGGCTGGCGATGCCATGGGGCTTTGTTACGTGGACCAATTAACGTTGAATAGCGTTGCTGACAGAGCACCGTGAAGCTTGTGGCAGTTTCCGTTTACTACCACACTTAGAAACCTTTCTGGAAAATCGTGCCCTCTGTATTTTTAGGGAAGAAAATTTATTATTTATGCCAAAAATGAGATTGCAACTACTAACAAACGCACAAAAAGCTTTTAAGAACAGAGTTTAATCAGAAGTCACCACAACAGTCAGGCATGTATATTGGCCTTAAATGAGATAGACAAGGTGAAAGAGAGCGAGATCTTACCATGTTCAGCTTGGCCCTCATTAGCTGGTGTTAGAAAAAGAAGCAAAAGGCAAAAGCAAAAAAAAGACAGAAAATAAACAAATGGCAAAAAATGCATAGAGTCGTTTAAGTAAATTAAAAGGCATCAAATTCACAACTGAAATATTTTCAGGAGACTAAGAGAGCAGAAAGGAGAGTAGATAATAGTTAGAGTAAATTATATTTTCCTTGGGCAAGTATAAAAATATCTTAGTGGCCATGCCATAGATTAAACTGTAAAATTGAGCTATGTAAAATATTAGAGATACATTTTTACCCTAAAAATGTCAGTAGATAAGAACGGTAGACCACTAGCGCTAGATAACTTATTCCTACATATTTGAGGGAGTATACTTACCTGTCCATTGCTAGACATGGTCGAATTGTCAAATAGAAAGTAAGCACCAAAGAAAAATGCCACAGCATCAAATACTCCCAGGAATGTCCAATAAAGGAACAATTTCCAAGACAACAAGGCATTCTTGGCAATGTCCCTGGTAGTTGAGAAGAAAAGCATTAAAATTATATTGAGAAAATTCAGCTGAACTCTGTACATATGTGACTGATTTTTCCTTTTCATTTCAGCAACCCCCTTCATTTTACATCCTTCAACTTTGTTCTTGGTTTTTTGTGAAACTAGCAAGGTGACATTTATTGTTTTGAACAACTGAGTAGCTTGCTAAGGATATTAAAAATAACTGCAAAGTGTGGACTCAAGTGTAAGCCAAGTCAGGGTAAGAGGGAAGATTCAACCCCTGAAAAGCATTTGTCAACCAGGTGGGTATTACACAAATTGGGCTGCTTTCACAGTCAGTGTCATTCAGGTGCTTGCCCAAGTTACCAGATTGATTGAATTCAGTTTCACAATTTGCCTTGGTGAGATCTTACAGAACCCCTCGGCTAGAATAATAGCCACTACCAGATTGTAACATTCATTATGGGACATAATTGTCTGCTTAATACACTGTGCTTTTTGAAAACACAAAATCAAAATCATTAGGTCAAACCTGACTTCCCAAAGTATTTTCAGCTCTCAAAATAAAACATAATGAACAATATACTTTGTCACACAATTGTTTTACAATTCCTTAGCTGAGTTATATTTCCCTTGCTGCCTGTGGAAGGACAAAGAGTTGAAACAATTCAGAGATATCTGTTTCAATTTAACTAGGGCCTATTTTTTTTTTAATGATTTTTGTGCTGTGAGTAAATTTTTTTAGGGGGTGTTCTTCGCAATACAAATGCATCTTCGCCAAGTTAGAAGAAACCTGAAGATGGTGGCTCCTACCTGGAGGTGTTGGTTTTGCATCTTTTTTATGGGTGATTAGTTTTTTCCTGGACTGGAATGTCTATGGATACCAGAAGATGGTGAGAGCCTTGGCCCAAGAGTGAGGGGACTTGTGGCGCAGGACAAGCTGAGAAAATGGCAGAGGGGCAAAGCTCATTGTCGATGGAGCAGCTGCCAATGGAACAGTTGCTGAGTTTCATCAAGGAGGAATTTCGGCAACAACGGAAGGAGATGCAGGGGGACTGGTTGAAGGCAATTGTGATGCAGTTGCACCTCTTTGTGGCACCTTGGATCAGGTGGAGGAGGTGCAAGGGGTAACAATCCAAGAGGTGGAGAAGGTAGCGTCCGACCTAGTGACGGGATTGTGCACTGGAAGCGGAGATGGTGGTCCTGGGGGATGTCTGCAAGACGCAGCAGGCAAGGGTGGAGGATCAAGAGAATCGATCTTGGCGGCAAATTGCGTACTGTGGGCCTGCCAGCAGGAGTTGAAGGAACGTGTGCCACGAGTTACGACGCAAAGATGTTCTCTACAAGGCACCGGAGGCAGAAGCCAAGAGTGGTGGTGGTGGGGGGGGGCGGGGGGTGGAGAGAGATTTTGAGGTGGGTCAAGGCATGTCGGAACTGCAAGTAAGAAGTAAATCAGGTCCAGATATACCAGGACGTTGGTGCTGACCTGGCCAAGGGACAAGCGGGGTTTAATAAGGCCAAGGCGGTGCTGATTCGGTGCAAGATCTACTTTGGGGTACTGTACCCAGCCAAACTTTGGGTTTCTTTTGAGGGCGGGGAATATTTTGCGAAGCCGGAGGAGGCGAATCACTTTGTCAGGGAGCATGGTTTGGGGGAGGCTGGGTTGAGCGAGCGGGGGCTGGGTTGAGCGAGCGGGGGCTGGGTTGAGCGAGCGGGGGCTGGGTTGAGCGAGCGGGGGCTGGGTTGAGCGAGCGGGGGCTGGGTTGAGCGAGCGGGGGCTGGGTTGAGCGAGCGGGGGCTGGGTTGAGCGAGCGGGGGCTGGGTTGAGCGAGCGGGGGCTGGGTTGAGCGAGCGGGGGCTGGGTTGAGCGAGCGGGGGCTGGGTTGAGCGAGCGGGGGCTGGGTTGCGGGAGGCTGGGTTGCGGGAGGCTGGGTTGGGGGAGGCTGGGTTGGGGGAGGCTGGGTTGGGGGGAGGCCGGGTTGGGGGGAGGCCGGGTTGGGGGGAGGCCGGGTTGGGGGGAGGCCGGGTTGGGGGGAGGCCGGGTTGGGGGGAGGCCGGGTTGGGGGGAGGCCGGGTTGGGGGGAGGCCGGGTTGGGGGGAGGCCGGGTTGGGGGGAGGCTGGGTTGGGGGAGGCTGGGTTGCGGGAGGCTGGGTTGCGGGAGGCTGGGTTGCGGGAGGCTGGGTTGGGGGGAGGCCAGGTTGCGGGAGGCCGGGTTGGGGGGAGGCCGGGTTGGGGGGAGGCCGGGTTGGGGGGAGGCCGGGTTGGGGGGAGGCCGGGTTGGGGGGAGGCCGGGTTGCGGGAGGCTGGGTTGCGGGAGGCTGGGTTGCGGGAGGCTGGGTTGGGGGAGGCTGGGTTGCGGGAGGCCGGGTTGGGGGGAGGCCGGGTTGGGCTGGGGCTGACTGGTGGACTTTGTAACTGGCGGCAGTCACTGGGCCCTTTGGTGCCAGGTGTACACTGTTCAACCGTTTCATACTTTGTACATCCTTTGTAAAGTTTATGATTGGTTATTCCAATGTTTGCGCGTGTTCTTGGGGTAATTGAGAATGTACTGTATGGGGTTGTTTGGGTGTGTTTTTTCTTTTTTACTGTTATGGGTTTGGGAGGGGCTGGGAGGAATGGAGAGGAGGGGAGGGGGTGGTGCAGATCAGGGGGCGTGGGGGTGGATGGGTGAGTAGGAAGGGGTAGGTGGTGCCCTTTGGTTGGGTCGCCAGGTGGGAGTCGCCACGCTAGCAGGCAATGCCAGTGAATGGAAGCGGAGTGTGTGTGTGTGTGAGGGGGGAGGGGGAAGGTGGTTAGCCAGTGTGGGGGGTTGGGGGAGAACTGGGGAGGGGGTGGGGGAGAAGCTGGGGAGGGGGTGGGGAGGGGGGGGCGAGGGGGTGCAACCTGTTTGGTATGGTGGACAGTTTGGATGTGGACGGAGGGGGGCGGTCATCTTGGGTAGGCCCGGTTTAGGGAGATATTGGGGGGGGGGGGGGGGCTTTGTGATGATGGCAGACCTAGGGAAGAGGGGAAGCAGAAGCCTCTGGTAAGGTTTGTGACATGGAACATTTGCACATCTATAAGGTTTAAGGGCAGTGGTGATTTACCTGCAAGAGACACACTTGCGGGTGAAGGACCAGATGCGACTGAGAAAGGAGTAGGTGGGGTAAACATTCCACTTTAGGTTTCAATCGAATTTGAGGTGGGTCGCAATCTTGTTTAGCAAGAAAACAGTGCTTGTGGTGGAAATCTAAGTACAATATATCCACCAGTTTCCATTTATCCACAGCGCATGAGACTCCTCCAAACGCTTCTAACATTTTCCCCATGACAGGTGTTAGCTTAACTTGGCCAATAGTTTCCTGCTTTGTGTCATAGAATCCTTACAGTGCAGGAGGCCATTTGGCCCATTGAGTCTGCACCGACCTTCTGAAAGAGCTCCCTCTCAAGGCCCAATGGGAACTGGGTGTCCGAGTGCATGAATCACAAATGACTAATACACAGGTACAGCGAGTGATTAGGAAATGACTCGTATACAGGTACAGCGAGTGATTAGGAAATGACTCGTATACAGGTACAGCGAGTGATTAGGAAATGACTCGTATACAGGTACAGCGAGTGATTAGGAAATGACTCGTATACAGGTACAGCGAGTGATTAGGAAATTACTCGTATACAGGTACAGCGAGTGATTAGGAAATGACTAGTACACAGGTACAGCGAGTGATTAGGAAATGACTCGTATACAGGTACAGCGAGTGATTAGGAAATGACTCGTATACAGGTACAGCGAGTGATTAGGAAATGACTAGTACACAGGTACAGCGAGTGATTAGGAAATGACTCGTATACAGGTGCAGCGAGTGATTAGGAAATGACTCGTATACAGGTACAGCGAGTGATTAGGACATGACTAGGACACAGGTACAGCGAGTGATTAGGAAATGACTCGTATACAGGTACAGCGAGGGATTAGGAAATGACTAGTACACAGGTACAGCGAGTGATTAGGAAATGACTCGTATACAGGTACAGCGCGTGATTAGGAAATGACTCGTATACAGGTACAGCGAGTGATTAGGAAATGACTTGTATACAGGTACAGCGAGTGATTAGGAAATGACTAGTACACAGGTACAGCGAGTGATTAGGAAATGACTCGTATACAGGTAGAGCGAGTGATTTGGAAATGACTCGTATACAGGTACAGCGAGTGATTTGGAAATGACTAGTACACAGGTACAGCGAGTGATTAGGAAATGACTCGTATACAGGTACAGCGAGTGATTTGGAAATGACTAGTACACAGGTACAGCGAGTGATTAGGAAATGACTCGTATACAGGTACAGCGAGTGATTAGGAAATGACTAGTGTACAGATACAGCGAGTGATTAGGAAAGCTAATAGAATGTTAACATTTAGTGTGAGGGGAATGGATTACAAAAGTAGGGAGGTTATGCTTCAGTTGTCTGGGGCATTGGTGAGACCACAACTGGAGTATTGTGCACATTATGAATCTCCTTATTTAAGGAAAGATTATAAATGCATTACAAGCAGTTCTGAGAATATGCATTAGAATAATACCAGGAATGAGTGGGTTGTTTTATGAGGAATGTTTGGACAGGTTAGATTTGTAACCACCAGAGTTAAGAAAAATAAGAGGCAACTTGTTTGAAATCTTTAAGATCCTGTGGGGTGTTGACAGGGTGGACGTGGAGAGGATGTTTCCTTTTGTGGGAGAATCTAGAACATGGGGTCACTGTTTAAAAATAAGGGGTCGCTGATTTAAGACACAGATGAGGTGACATTAACTCTCTCTGAGGGTCATCAGTCTCTGGAACTCTCTTCCTCAAAGGCAGTGGAAACAGACCATGCAGCTAAATTCCATTTAAAATCACGCTCTTCAACTTTAACAACAAATTTCTTCTTTGGCACCGATCAAAGTCCTCCTGTAAATCCAAGTATACAGTATCTGCTATATTCCAAAGTCAACATACTCTGTGCTTACCTCAAAAATGAAATTCAATAAGAGAAATCCATCCTGCCTCTTACAAATGCCCAAGTAGCCCAGGTATTTGTATATTCACTAGTTTATTCTACATTATGGACCTCATGCTTCACCAAAAACTGAGGGAAGACAACTGGCTTATAAGTGCCTGACTGACCCCAGTCCCAGCGGTGTAACATTCACCATCCATCAGGTCTTCAGCAGAGCTCCTCTTTCGAAGGAGTTATGCAAAATTATGCCAAGAGCCTTCATTATTTCCTTGTCAATCTCCTTAGGGATTTGGGGACAAAGGTTACTTAACACAAAGAACTTTCCCATTTTGTTCCATGAACTTTTAAAAATTGATTCTTTTCGAAAGTTCACTGCTGCTCTCTCAGTTAGAGTCACCTCTGTCGGATGTTGCTTCAAACAGAAAGTGGAAAAGGTCTGAACTTTGCTGAGGGGCACAGAGAGCTGAACATAATTCCTCAGATTTAATGAGGAGATCTGAATAACTGAGCAATGAAGGTGCTGCTCAAGATTAAAATGCTGCACCAAAATAAACTTACACTGCAATATCTTTGTCAGCTATCTAACCGACAATTCATTCCGTTCATATTTTAATTTCACCAGTGAGCAGTCTTTCAATTTGTGATGGATAATTTCACTTGAAAATCAGCTCCTCTGTAAATCAACACACTCTACACCTCCTTTGGGAATTTAATGCATCAGATTAAGATAAATTCATCAATCATGCGACTCCGGTGGTGGAGCTGCACTTCCAGCAGGCTCCCCCCCCCCCACCCTCTCACAGTATGGCTTGCTGAATTTACTCAGCAATGTTCCATTAAAAGAACATTGCAGCAATTGCAACGTGCCTGACATGCTCATAGCTCTAAGTTCACCTGTATAATGTTGGGTTTCTTTTCAGTGCATCAATGCTGACATGCTGTTCCGTAAGGCTGTACAACAGGATGGGAAGCGACGTGAAGCTGATGTTGTACAATGTAAGGTATGCAGTATCATACAATGGCTGTAAAGGAAGAAACCCTTCATTATTTTGCATGTTTCTCAATTATCAATATAAATCAGCCCAGAATTTCAGACCCACCCCAATTTACATCAATGCTGGAACTGTGAGAAGTAACCCAACAGTCTTTTGGGGGAGGACCCAGGGTTTAACTCAGCGATTGCTCCTACAGCATAATTCTTTGTGTGAGGAACAGCAGCCTGTTATTGGGCCACAAAAACAAAACACATTGTTGTGATTTGTCATTGATTTGTTACAAATTTTACATCAGTCTTGGAAAGTGCAATTCACACAATTCAAAACATAAAGTCACTGAAGCACCTATGCTTATTACTGACAACTTTTTTCTCAATCAACACAGACTGTAATTGTGATTCTGCCTTGTGTGATCAGCTACATTCACAGCAATATTTTCTTCACCAGCAACAGAATGATATGAACATACAAAATGGATCTATGGAACAGACTACTAACCTGTTGAGAAAATCCACAAAAGAACTGATACAAAAACTGAGGGAATATGAAGCAAACATTCTGGAAAACAACACAATTGTGATTAATAATTAAAATACTACAACGATAAAAATCACAGAAAAACAGAATGCTTACAAAACAGAGGGAGGTATTCAGCCCATTGTCTGTGCCGAGTCTCTGAAGGGGGCATTCCCCCATCTTTTCCCCATTGCCCTGAACACTTGTCAGGTAATAATCCAATTAAGGGGTGGCAAGGTGGCACAGTGGTTAGCACTGCTGCCTCAAGGTGCCGAGGACCCTAGTCATTGTGTCACTGGGTCAGACTCGAGACTAATGATTCAGATGAAGGGACTGAATGTAATCTAGCCACATTTGCTGATGATAAAAGTTAGGTTGGGAAGCAAATTGTTGATTCTGTATAACTTCTACAGAGCTAAGAGAGGGAAAAATGTGATGGGTTTTATATTATTTAAAAGGAGATAGAGCAGGTGGAGTGAAATGGAAGGCCAGGAATAGGTTAAGCTCAGGACAGATTTGTACCAGCCTCCCGAACAGGCACCGGAATGCGACGACTAGGGGCTTTTCACAGTAACTTCATTGAAGCCTACTTGTGACAATAAGCGATTTTCATTTCATTTTCATTTGTCAATGATGTAATGGGCACAAGACAAAGGTAGCATTACTCCCTCACATATCTAGCATCCACAATATTTTGAGTTCATTCCTTCTTGAATTCCTTGACTGAAATTGTTTGCACTACACTCTCAGGCAGTGCATTCCAGATCCTAACCATTCGCAGCATGAAAAAGCTTTTCTTTGTGTTATCTTTGCTTCTTTTGACAAGTTCACCACAAAAATCGCAATGTGAACAATGCAGACAAACAACTAGACTTTCTGCACTAAAGGTCAATAAGATTCAAAAAAGGTGCAGTTTTTTGGATGTGTTTGGTTTTTGGATTGATGGATAAAGGACACGCGATCTGTATTAATTTTGTCCTGCATTATCATTTTACAAAGTTTCCCCATTATTGAGGTTATACTGACTGGCCTTATACATGTATATATTTCTATGTACTAAATCTGAGAAATTTAGGAACATAGGAATAGGAGTTGATCATTTAATCTCTTGAGCCTATTTCGCCACTCAATATGATCATGTCAGATCTGTGGCCTCAATCCACAAACCAACATTTGCCCCATATCCCTCAATACATTTTGATAACGAAAATCAGGTACAGATTTAAATTTTACAGTATCAATTACTGCTTGTGGAACATAATTTGAGACAAAGGTGATTCTCAGGGATCACCCAAGATAGAGATAAGGAGGAAATTCCTCACTCACGGAGCAGTGAATCTATGGAATTCTCTACCGCAGAGGATGGGTTACTAAGTATATTCAAGGCCGAGATCGACAGATTTTTAATCAGTAAGGGAATCGAGGGTTATGGGGATGAGGTGGGAAAGTGGAGTTGAGGATTATCATATCAGATCTGTCATGATCTCATTGAATGGCAAAGCAGACTCGATGGGCTACTTCTGCTCCTACATCTTATGGTCTAATTCTGCATTCTCTCTCCATTTATATGATGTTCTGCTTTTCTGTTCTTCCAGCCAAAGTGAACACCTCACATTTTCCCATATTATATTCCATCTGCCAAATTTCCACCCGTTCACTGAACCTATCTATCTCCCTTTGCAGACTCTTTGTGCCCTCTTCACAATTTGCTGCCCAACCTAATTTTTATCATCAGCAAATGTGGCTACGTGACACTCGGTCCCTTCATCTGAATCATTAGTCTCGAGTCTGATAGTTGAGGCCCCAGCACTGATCACGGTGACACTCCAACTAGTTACAGTTTGTCAACATTACTTATAATCTTTATTATTGTCACAAGTAGGCTTATATTAACACTGCAATGAAGTTACTGTGAAAAGCCCCTAGTTGCCACATTCCGGCACCTGTTTTGAGTACACGGAGGGAGAATTCAGAATGTCCAAATTCAGCACGGTAGCACAGCAGGTAGCATTGTTGCTTCACAGCTCCAGAGTCCCAGTTTCGATTCCCGGCTTGGGTCACTGTCTGTGTGGAGTTTGCATGTTCTCCCCGTGTCTGCGTGGGTTTACTCCGGGTGCTCCGGTTTCCTCCCAAAGTCCAAAGACGTGCAGGTTAGGTGGATGTGCTGTGTTAAATTGTGCCTTGGTGTCCAAAAGCTTAGGTGGGATTACTGGGTTATGGGGATAGGACGGAGGTGTGGGCTCTTTCCAAGGGCCAGTGCAGACTCGATGGGCCGAATGGCCTCCTTCTGCACTGTAAATTCTATGATTCTACGACTCTTTTAAAAAAATAAATTTAGAGTACCCAATCCATTTTTTCCAATTCAGGGGCAATTTAGCACGGCCAATCCACCTACCCTGCACATCTTTGGGTTGTGGAGCGAAACCCACGCAAACACGGGGAAAATGTGCAAACTCCACACAGACAGTGAGCCAGAGCTGGGATCGAACCTGGGTCCTCTATGCCATGAGGCAGCAGTGCTAACCACTGTGCCACCGTGCTCTGATTCTATGACTCTAACAGCACGGCCTTCAGGACTTGTGGGAGGAAACCGGAGCACCTGGAGGAAACTCACGCAGACATGGGGAGAATGTGCAGATTCCGCATAGACAGTGACCCAAGCCGGGAATCGAACCTGGGACCTTGGTGCTGTGAAGCAACTGTGCTAACCACTGTGCTACCTTATTTATCCTCACTCTTGTTAATTTGCCATCTTTTGAAGGGCAGATGGTCTTCTCCAGGTTCGTTCTTTTCCATTTACACTTAGAAGAACACATTAATTGCACTGATTAAAATGCACAGGCTGGGATTTTCTGCTTCCAGTCACAGCGAGCAGGTTTGATGATGCGAACGTAAAATATCATGAGAAGGCCCTCAATGCATGAGTTGGCGTAAATGCAGGACACGATTGTCCTCTTCCCCGATCAGCGGAGGGCTGCATTTCCCACCTTCCAACCTCAGGAGCATCATTATAATACATTAGCGTATCATTATCAGACCCAAACTTCAGAATCATACCCGTACGTCAAATAAGGTTTTCACGGCGGCGTGATGTCAGATTGGTGCAATGTATGGCTGTTTGCAAAAGGACTGCTCCTTGCGAGCAGATCTCTTAGGGGAGGTCAGAGGTGAGTGCACTCAATCCGGTGCAGGGCTTGCGGAGCTGCTCCGTATTTTCAGGGGGAACGGGAGTGGGGCGAGGGGGTCACAGTCAATTCTTAACAGCAGCATATTTGAGAATGCTTTATGACACTGGAGCAAAAGCTTCTATGAAGGGCTGGCGAGAGTGTAGGCAAGCCTGGGGCATGGGTTTCTTTGAAGGGCTGTGCCCGTTGAGAGTGGGTGGGAAGTCAGCAAGGAAATAAGGTTCCATGTAGTCACAGGGTAGAGCAGTGGTGCAAATGGAGGAGGGATGTAGACAAGGGCAAGGCTAATGGCAAAAAATGTCAATGATCAGTACTCCGTTTCTGCAGAGATCATTTAGCTTGAGCTCAATTGACATGCTTGGAGTCGGACTAGTCACGCCTTTGCGCCCACTGAAGCAGCAGTTATGTGCGAGAGTGCGGTTTAGCATTTGACCCATGGCACATAGGCTTCCAAATTCAATGACTGTTATGGTGTGACTGTACTATTGCCCAACTGGGCAAGCTGCAATATCCTCTCAGAAAGGGGCATGGTGCACTGCTTATTGACAAAGGTCCCCCATGGGCCAAGCTAAGCTCAAGTCTTTGAATGAAGATTAGGACAACGTCTGAGCCTGAGATGAGGGCTCAGAATGCAGAAGAGTGACCGAAGCTGTCGCCATTTGGTCATGTGGCGTGGGGTGGTGTGGGGCTTTGCACAACCAGCAGGCGAATTAAGGACTAGACATCAATGTTGTAACCAGGGCTGAGTCAACTGGCTTCGAGAAGTAGCTGAAGATGATGAATGGACAAATAATAGTCCATAGCACACAAATGCTAATTATCAGGTCTCCCTCTTTGATACTGCATCAGGGACATCGCACTGTCATTCTTCTCACTCACAGGAAGGAGAGGTGATTTCAACGGTGGTGCTGGTCAGGGGCAGAACCGTCAAAAGTGGTGACAGGGTCTCCTCCACACGCAGAGAATGAACTCCAGAAAGCTGTCACTTAAAGGCAACTCACTAGACCAAGGCTCTATAGATGACGCTTGACATGCCTGCAGATGTCTGAGAACCAGTGCCACCGAAGGCTACGCATGTCCAGGGAACTGATTGATCACATCTGCCACCTGCTGCAGGATTTGGCACCGCAGGGACTTTGAGTGCGTCCACTGCCACTGTGGCTGAAAGGGAGTGGCAGCGCTCAGTTTTTCTGACAAAGGCTCCTTCCAGTGCTCCATGATGGGCCGAATGGCCTCCTTCTGCATTGTATGTTCTAAGTTCTATGTCGGATTTGGAAGCCTTCGCACAGAAGTGCATCCAGGAGGTCACGGACGTAGGCCGGGATTCTACGAGCCACCGCGCCGAGATGCGCTCGGCGCGGGGGCAGAGAATGGGGCGTCAGACCCGTGATCGGGTCCGACGCCTTCCTGTGATTCCCGCGGACCGGAGAATTACTGCCAGTCACATGCGCACGGTCGACGCGGCGCTGGTCGGGGGTCACTGAAAGAGGCCCCCGCAGCGATTCTCCGCCGGTAGCTGACCGAGTTTCTGCCGGCAATGTTCTAACATGGTTCCACCCGGCGGGCACTTGGGGTGGCGGCTGCTGCGGTTGCGCTGGTGGGAGACGGGGGGATCCATCACCGGGGTGGGGGTGAGGGGTCCTCCAGGACGGCCAGGGTTCCGATCAGGGGCCACCGATCAGGGAGGCGCGCGCGACCTGGGGTGTGCCTATATTGTTGAAGCCAGCTTGCTGTGTGGATCTGCTATGTTGCGCGGGGCCGCCGTGCGCACGCGCGGCACCGCGGCCGGACGTGCAGGGCCCCGTGTCGGCACCCAGAGCTGCGCGGAGCACTCCGGCGCCCCGCTGGCCCCCTTCAGGTAAGTGAATCGCTGGGCCAAGGGGCCCGTTGACGGCGGCATGAAACGCTCCGGTGTTTACACCGGCGTCAACACTTAGCTGCCGTTTCGGAGAATCCCGCCCGTAATCTTCAAGAGGACACACAGCTTTGTCCATTTTGACTTCGATCAGGCAAGCCAGGAAGCCAGGGAAATGAAATCTGCACATATCTCTGGTTTTCCACAGGTGCAGCGTGTCACCGACTGCACTCGGGTGTCACTCAGATCTCTGTGACAGCAAGTTGTCAACCATGTGAAGCTGCCACTCACTGAATGTTCAGCTGATCTGTGAACAGACTAAACACATGTTGCGGGTGTGTGCTCGATTCCCAGGGAATGCGCACAACTCCTACATTTTCAGCTTCTCTCAGGGTGCAGAATCTGCAGAATTGGCTCCTCGGGGACAAGGCCTACCCACTGAGGACGTAGCTGATGACGCCTGCGCAGAGGTTGAACATAGAAAATAGAACATTACAGCGCAGTACAGGCCCTTCAGCCCTCGGTGTTGTGCCGACCTGTGAAACCACTCTGAAGCCCATCTACACGATTCCCTTATCATCCATATGTCTATCCAATGACCATTTGAATGCCCTTAGTGTTGGCGAGTCCGCTACTGTTGCTGGCAGGGCATTCCACACCCATACTACTCTCTGAGTAAAGAACCTACCTCTGACATCTGTCCTATATCTATCTCCCCTCAATTTAAAGCTATGTCCCGTCGTGCTAGACATCACAGAGGGAAAAGGCTCTCACTGTCCACCCTATCCAATCCTCTGATCATCTTGTATGCCTCAATTAAGTCACCTCTTAACCTTCTTCTCTCTAACGAAAACAGCCTCAAGTCCCTCAGCCTTTCCTCATAAGATCTTCCCTCCATACCAGGCAACATCCTGGTAAATCTCCTCTGCACCCTTTCCAATGCTTCCACATCCTTCCTATAATGCGGCGACCAGAATTGCACGCAATACTCCAAATGCGGCCGCACCAGAGTTTTGTACAGCTGCAACATGACCTCATGGCTCCGAAACTCAATCCCTCTACCAATAAAAGCTAACACGCCTTCTTAACAACCCTCTCAACCTGGGTGGCAACTTTCAGGGATCTATGTACATAGACACCGAGATCTCTCTGCTCATCCACACTGCCAAGAATCTTACCATTAGCCCAGTACTCTGTCTTCCTGTTATTCCTTCCAAAATGAATCACCTCACACTTTTCTGCATTAAACTCCATTTGCCACCTCTCAGCCCAGTGCTGCAGCTTATCTATGTCCCTCTGTAACTTGTAACATCCTTCCGCACTGTCCATAACTCCACCGACTTTAGTGTCATCTGCAAATTTACTCACCCATCCTTCTACGCCTCCAGGTCATTTATAAAAATTACAAACAGCAGTGGCCCCAAAACATCCTTGTGGTACACCACTAGTAACTGAACTAGTCTGAACATTTCCCATCAACCACCACCCTTTGTCGTCTTCCAGCTAGCCAATTTCTGATCCAAACTGCTAAATCACCCTGAATCCCATGCCTCCGTATTTTCTGCAGTAGCCTACCGTGGGGAACCTTATCAAACGCTTTACTGAAATCCATATACACCATATCAACTGCTTTCCCCTCATCCACCTGTTTGGTCACCTTCTCAAAGAACTCAATAAGGTTTGTGAGGCACGACCTACCCTTCACAAAACCGTGTTGACTATCTCTAATCAAATTATTCCTTTCCAGATGATTATACATCCTATCGCTTATAAACCGTTCCAAGATTTTGCCCACAACAGAAGTAAGGCTCACTGGTCTATAGTTACCGGGGTTGTCCCTACTTCCCTTCTTGAACAAGGGGACATTTGCTATCCTCCAGTCTTCTGGCACTATTCCTGTAGACAAAGATGACTTAAAGATCAAAGCCAAAGGCTCAGTAATCTCCTCCCTAGCTTCCCAGAGAATCCGAGGATAAATTCCATCCGGCCCAGGGGACTTATCTATTTTCACACTTTCCAGAATCGCTAACACCTCCTCCATATGAACCTCAAGCCCTTCTAGTCTAGTAGCCTGAATCTCAGTATTCTCCTCGACAACATTATCTTTTTACTGTGTGAATACTGACAAAAAATATTCATTCAGCACCTCTCCTATCTCCTCGGACTCCACGCACAACTTCCCGCTAATGTCCTGGACTGGCCCTACTCTTACCCTAGTCATTCTTTTATTCCTGACATATCTATAGAAAGCTTTAGGTTATCCTTGATCCTACCTGCCAAAGACTTCTCATGTCCCCTCCTGGCTCTTCTTAGCTCTCTCTTTAGGTCCTTCCTAGCTAACTTGTAACTCTCGAGCGCCCTAACTGAACCTTCATGTCTCATCTTTACATAAGCCTCCTTCTTCCTCTTGACAAGTGTTTTGACTGCTTCAGTAAACCACGATTCCCTTGCTCGACCACTTCCTCCCTGCCTCGACCACTTCCTCCCTGCCTGACAGGTACACACTTATCAAGGACACGCAGTAGCTGTTCCTTGAACAAGCTCCACATTTCCATTGTGCCCATCCCCTGCAGTTTTCCCCTCCATCCGATGCATCCTAAGTCTTGCCTCATCGCATCATAATTGCCTTTCCCCCAGATATAACTCTTGCCCTGCGGTATATACCTTTCCCTTTCAGTCACTAAAGTAAACGTAATCGAATTGTGGTCACTATCACCAAAGTGCTCACCTACCTCCAAATCTAACACCTGTCCTGGTTCATTACCCAGTACCAAATCCAAAAGGGCCTCGCCTCTCGTTGGCCTATCTACATACTGTGTCAGGAAACCCTCCTGCGCACATTGGACAAAAACGGACCCATCTAAAAAAGTATTCAAACTATCGTGTTTCCAGTCAATATTTGGAAAGTTAAAGTCCCCCATAACAACTACCCTATTGCTTTCGCTCCTATCCAGAAGCATCTTTGCAATCCTTTCCTCTACATCTCTGGAACTTATCGGAGGCCTATAGAAAACCCCTAACAGGGTGACCTCTCCTTTCCTGTTTCTAACCTCAGCCCATACTACCTCAGTCGACGAGTCCTCATCAAACGTCCTTTCTGCCACCGTAATACTGTCCTTGACTAACAATGCCACGCCTCCCCCTCTTTTACCACCTTCCCTGAGCTTACTGAAATATCTAAACCCCGGCACCTGCCACAACCATTCCTGTCCCTGCTCTATCCATGTCTCCGAAATGGCCACAACATCGAAGTCCCAGGTACCAACCCATGCTGCAAGTTCACCCACCTTATTCCGGATGCTCGTGGTATTGAAGAAGACACACTTTAAACACCTTCCTGCCTGCCGGTACACTCCTGCAACTTTGAAACCTTACTCAAGACCTCACTACTCTCAACCTCCTGTATACTGGAGCTACAATTCAGGTTCCCAAGCCCCTGCTGAACTAGTTTAAAGCTTCCCGAAGAGCATTAGCAAATTCCCCCCCCAGGATGTTGGTACCCCTCTGGTCCAGGTGTAGACCATCCCGTTTGTAGAGGTCCCACCTACCCCAGAATGAGCCCCAATTATCCAGAAATCTGAAACCCTCCCTCCTGCACCATCCCTGTAGCCACGTGTTCAACTGCTCTCTCTCCTTATTCCTCGTCTCGCTAGCACGTGGCACGGGTAACCCAGAGATAATAACTGTTTGTACTAGATCTAAGTTTCCACCCTAGCTCCCTGAATTCCTGCCTTACATCCCTATCCCTTTTCCTACCTATGTCGTTGGTACCTATGTGGACCACGACTTGGGACTGCTCCCCCTCCCCCTTAAGGATCCCGAAAACATGATCCGAGACAGTGCAGCAGAGATAACATACAACAAGGCTCATGCCAAAACTCTCACTTTGGTGGAGCCAAACAATGGGGATCCAGAAGATGAGGTTCCAATGCCTGGACTGGTCAGATGGAGCCCTGACCACAGAGGGTCTTTCACACTGAGGGTGTCGCACTTGTTGCGGCAATGGGTGGAGGAACTGCCTGAGAAGGAGATGGAGGGGCGGCGCATCAACCCCCATGAGGAGGACATAGATGGAAGGCAGAGGTAGTCCTCAGGGGCGAGGATGTCGGCAACGAGGCATTAGTAATGTCACAATGATGCAGTTGTGCTCAGGAAGCACTCAATTCACCTAGATTCATGGAAGACGATGAGGGCATCCTGTGACAACGCCCCATAATCGTCACATGGCACCTGTGTGCATTGCACTCGTGCCTGCCTGTTCGCAGAGCACATACCACATGTCAAAAGGCTCCTGTTATGGAGACACACCATATGCCCAATGTCTCTACATTCGAGGAGGATGACGACAACATTTGGTGGGTGATGCACGATCAATGACCACTAAAGCGAGGTTGTAGTCCAACTGAAGGCTTTAATAAGCTAGATGTTTCCCCCAGCAGCTCAGGTACAGAATGAAGGCTGCTGGGGCGGCACGGGCTCTTATACCCCGCCTAGCAGGGCGGAGCTACCATACAGCTTGACCAATAGGAAGCATACAATATCTACCAATGGTGTTCCAGCATTACCAGGTACCGGAATACCTCTACACAGACTACCACCTGTTAAAAAGAGTACGGCGGGGGTGGTGGCCTGATACTACAAACTTGGCAACGTGGTAAAATTAGTTACGGAGGTACCGTAATACCTCCGTACAGCGTTTTATAACCATTTACAATTGTATTAACTATTTACAATTTATGATTTAAATTTACAATTTAAAATGAATCAGTCGATCGGGGGCCCTGGTCGTCCTCTGTGATCGCCGGAGCTTCAGTGGTGACTCTGGTGGAGGCTCGGGCGTCTGTGACTCCGGGAGCGTGACCTTGATCTCTGTGGCAGCTTTGACACCCCTTGACGGCGCTGGTGGGGAAAACGGTTGACCTGGGAAGGGAGCGCCTGCGTGGTGCGTCAGTGGGTGGGGGGGCCTAGACGGGGCCGGCGGAAGGACCGATCCTCCTGTCAGGTGCCCTGGTGGTGGTGGGGGGAGGGGGGGGGTGAGACTGGTGGCTGGGGAGTGCGTGGGGCTCCGGCGGGTGCCAGGTCTCGAAGGGAGACCGTATCTTGTCGGCCGTCGGGGTACGCCACGTAGGCTTACTGGGGGTTAGCGTGGAGAAGATGGACCCTCTCGACCAATAGGTCCGACTTGTGCCCCCGCACGTGTTTTCGGAGCAGGATGGGTCTGGGAGCTGCCAGCCAGATCGGGAGCGAGGTCCCAGAGGAGGACTTCCTGGGGAAGACAAGGAGATGTTCGTGAGGTGTCTGGTTGTTAGTGGTACAAAGGAGTGACCGTATCGAGTGGAGGGCATCCGGGAGGACTTCCTGCCAGTGGGAGACTGGCAGATTCCTGGACCGTAGGGCCAGTAGGACGGTCTTCCAGACCGTTCCGTTCTCCCTCACTACCTGTCCGTTACCTCGGGGGTTGTAACTGGTCGTCCTGCTCGAGGCGATGCCCTTGCTGAGCAGGAATTGATGCAGTTCGTCGCTCATAAAGGAGGACTCCCGATCACAGTGTATGTAGGCGGGGAACCCGAACAGTGCAAAGATGCTATGGAGGGCCTTGATGACAGTGGTTGCGGTCATGTCGGGGCAGGGGATGGCGACTGGGAACCGGGAGTACTCGTCAATCACGTTCAGGAAGTACGTGTTGCGGTCGGTGGAGGGGAGGGGGCCTTTGAAGTCCATGCTGAGGCATTCAAAGCGACGGGATACCTTTATCAGGTGCGCTTTCTCTGGCCGGTAGAAGTGGGGTTTGCACTCCGCACAGATTTGACAGTCCCTGGTGGCTATCCTGATCTCCTCGATGGAGTAGGGCAGGTTGCGGGTCTTGGTAAAGTGGAAAAAGCGAGTGACCCCCGGGTGGCAGAGGTCCTCGTGGAGGGCTCGGAGACGGTCCACTTGTGCGTTGGCACATGTGCCGCGGGGACATGGTGTCAGGAGGCTTGTTTAGCTTCCCGGGACGATACAAGATCTCGTAGTTGTAGGTGGAGAGTTCGATCCTCCACCGCAAGATCTTATCGTTTTTTAATCTTGCCCCGCTGTGCATTATCGAACATGAAAGCAACCGACCGTTGGTCAGTGAGGAGAGTGAATCTCCTGCCGGCCAGGTAATGCCTCCAATGTCACACAGCTTCTACTATGGCCTAGGCCTCCTTTTCGACTGAGGAGTGGCGGATTTCGGAGGCATGGAGGGTACATGAGAAGAAGGCCACGGGCCTGCCTGCTTGGTTGAGGGTGACCGCCAGAGCTACATGAGACGCGTTGCTCGCGACCTGGAAGGGGAGGGACTCGTCGATGGCGTGCATCGCGGCCTTTGCAATGTCCGTTTTGATGTGGCTGAAGGCCTGGCGGGCATCTATCGACAGGGGAAAAGCTGTGGATTGGATCAGGGGACGGGCCTTGTCTGCATAGTTGGTTACCCACTGGGCGTAGTAACTGAAAAACCCTAGGCAGCGCTTCAGGGCCTTGGAGCAGTGAGGGAGGGGGAACTCCAGAAGGGGGCGCATGCGCTTAGGGTCGGGGCCGATAACTCCATTTTGCACTACGTAGCCAAGGATGGCGAGGTGGTCGGTGCTAAACACGCATTTATCCTTGTTGTATGGAAGGTTAAGGATCTTTGCTGTCTCGAGGAATTTTCGGAGGTTGGTGTCGTGGTCCTGCTGGTCGTGGCCGCAGATGGTGACATTATTGAGATACGGGAATGTTGCCCGTAAACTGTACCGGTCAACCATTCGGTCCATCTCACGCTGGAAGACTGAGACCCCGTTGGTGACACCGAAGGGAACCCTTAAGAAGTGATAGAGCCGCCCATCTCCCTCGAAAGCAGTGTATTTGCGGTCACTAGTGCGGATGGGGAGCTGGTGGTAGGCGGACTTAAGATCCACCGTGGAGAAGACCTTGTAATGCGCGATCCCGTTTACCAGGTCGGTATGCGGGGGAGAGGGTACACGTCCAGCTGCGTAAACCTGTTGATGGTCTGACTGTAGTCGATGACCATCCTATGCTTCTCCCCGGTCTTTACCACCACTACCTGAGCTCTCCAGGGACTGTTGCTAGCTTCAATGACTCCTTCCCTCAGTAGCCTTTGGACCTCTGACCTAATAAAGATCCGATCCTGGGCACTGTACCGTCTGCTCCTGGTAGCGACGGGTTTGCAATCCGGGGTGAGGTTCGCAAACAGGGAAGGTGGGTCGACCTTAAGGGTCGCGAGGCCGCAGACAGTGAAGGGGGGTATAGGGCCGCCGAATTTGAAGGTCAGACTTTGAAGATTACACTGGAAGTCTAAACCCAGGAGTGTAGCCGCGGAGAGGTGGGGAAGGTCGTAGAGACGGAAATTTTTGAACTCCCTACTGAGTGGGAACCGGAGGCCAGGGAGATTTTTTGATTAATGGGGTGGATGAGGAGAGAACAGCGCCTTACCGTGTCAGGTATGAAGCTCTCCGTGATCCCAGAGTCAATTAGGCAGGACGTCTCGTGCCCGTTGATAAATAAGGTCGTTGTAGCAGTTGAGAGTGTTCGAGGCCGGGACTGATCCAGAGTCACCGAGGCTAATCGCAGCAGTTGAGTGTTCTCTTCGGGCAGTGTGTGGTCAGCCGAGCTGGGCTCTGGGGGTCCATCCAAGATGGTAGCTCCGATTGGTCGCACATGGCTGGGGGTGCGCAAAATGGCGGTGCCCATCCATCTAACGTGGCATCCGCGGGACAAGATGGCGGCGCCCGGGGTCCACACATGGCCCTGGAGTAGGAAGATGGCAGCGCTCGCTGGCAGCACGGGGACCGTGGAGAGGTTAGTGATGGCGGTCCGCATTCGCCGCCGGAGACCGCGGCAACCGCACGGGCCTGGCATACCACCACAAAATGGCCCTTTTTACAGTATCCCTTGCAGGTGGATGCGCGGGCTGGGCAGCGCTGGCAGGGGTGCTTGGCCTGTCGCAAAAGTAGCAGCGGGACCCCCTGGGGTTGCCAGGCCGCCTTGCAGCACAAGCTTGTGGGGGTATGGGGGATGTCTCGGGGTTGGCTGCGGAGGGGTTCCACGCGGTCAGGAACGTAAGCGCGGGCGTTTCTGGAGGCCACATCCAGGGAGCCTGCAAGGGCCCGTGCCTCCTTGAGACCTAGTGTCTTTTTCCAGCAATCGCTGGCGGATTTGGGAGGACAGCATACCTGCCACGAAAGCGTCCCGGACCAAAAGTTTGGTGTTTTCGCTCGCCGAAACTTGCGGGCAGCTGCAGTTTCTCCAACACCAGGAGTGCATGGTAGAATTCTTCCAGCGATTCCCCAGGGATTTGTCGTCTCGTTGCTAGCAGATGTCGGGCGTAGACCTGGTTTACCGGGTGAATATAATGTCCTTTTAGCAGTTCTATTGCTGCATCGAAGTCTTCCGCTTCCTCGATGAGGGTGTAAATCTCCGGGCTCATCCTCGAGTGCAGGACTTGCATTTTCTGTTCTCCCGTGGGTGTGTTTTCGGCCGTCCCGAGATATCCTTTAAAACACGCCAGCCAGTGCTTGAAGATTGCCGCTGAGTTCGCCACATGGGGGCTGATTTGCAGACACTCCGGCTTGATTCGGAGCTCCATCCTTTTAAATGTAGCTTATTAAATTGATGCACAATCAATGACCACTAAAGCGAGGTTGTAGTCCAACTGAAGGCTTTAATAAGCTAGATGTTTCCCCCAGCAGCTCAGGTACAGAATGAAGGCTGCTGGGGCGGCACAGGCTCTTATACCCGGCCTAGCAGGGTGGAGCTACCATACAGCTTGACCAATAGGAAGCATACAATATCTACGAATGGTGTTCCAGCATTACCAGGTACCGTAATACCTCTACAGAGACTCCACAGTGGGGACAGTCCATAGATCCTCACAAAGCTTATGTGAATGTCTGATTCCTCTCTGGCTGATAGCTCTCAATGACCTGGGTCTTATCTTGGCAACACAGCAGGGAATGTTTAGCCACTCCTGATCCCACGGCATCCTTTGTGAACTGAACCCTTGAGGATAACATTATCACTGGGGGCAGAAGCTGATGGGGAGGGGGGGGGGGATTTTCATCTTATGACACCAATACTCTCACTATACAATTGTTTGGGGTATTCCTTTCTTTCCTCTTCCCGGCCTGGTGGCCTGGCTGCTGGCGCGTTACGGTTAGTCGGTTGGGTTAGTCGATTGGGTAGTAAGTGGGGATTAAGTTGGGTAACTTTGTCATACTTTTGGTGCCTGTTTAACGTTTTAAAAAGGTCTAGCGAGAAGCTCCTGGGAGAGAGTCACCTTCCGTGCGACTGCTCAGTTCATGGTCACCATCGGAAGTCTCGAGATATAGGCATGACTGATTACCAAAACATGGCTACAAGGAGATCAAAGTTGTGAAATCAATATGAAATGAAATGAAAATCGCTTGTCACAAGTAGGCTTCAAATGAAGTTACTGGGAAAAAACCCTCGTCGCCACATTCGGGGAGGCTGGCACAGGAATTGAACCGTGCTGCTGGCCTGCCTTGGTCTGCTTCCAAAGCCAATATTCTGGGTAATTTGACTTTTAGGATAGACAGGTGGGAAAGAAAAAGTGGTGAGGTAGCTCTGCTAATAAGAGGGGAAATAAATACTGTTCTGAAGGGTGATCTAGGCTCAAAGCATGAACTGTGTGGAAGTGACAAATACCAAAGGAAGGATGGAGAGTGGTGGGTGTATTGTATCGGCCCCAGAAAAGTAGCCATGCTGTCATAAAGAGTTTAGAACATAGAACATACAGTGCAGTAGGCCATTCGGCCCATCGAGTCTGCACCGACCCACTTAAGCCCTCACTTCCACCCTAACCCCGTAACCCAATAACCCCTCCTAACCTTTTTGGTCACTCAGGGCAATTTATCATGGCCAATCCACCTAATCTGCACGTCTTTGGACTGTGGGAGGAAACCGGAGCACCCGGAGAAAACCCACGCAGACACGGGGAGAACGTGCAGACTCTGCACAGACAGTGACCCAACGGGTAGTCAAACCTGGGACCCTGGCGCTGTGAAGTCACAGTGCTATCCACTTGTGCTACCATGCTGCTTTAGATCAAGAAATAACAAAATCCAAATAGAGCACTGTATTAACCATTGGTGACTTTAATTTTCAGAGAGATTGGACTAATCAAATTGGAAATGGCAAGCAAGAGAATGAATTCATGGAGTGCATTCACAATGTTTGCTTGGAACAATGTTCTGGAGCCAGGGGATCAGACTATTTTGGATCTGGTATTGTGTAATGCGGTAGCTTTAATGAATGATCTGAAGACTAAAGATCCCGTAGGAAGTAGTGATCACAATATAATAGAATTTAGCATTCAGCTTGAGTGAGAGAAAACTGGGACTGAAATGTCAATGTTAGACTTAAAGAAGGGGAATTCCAGAGGTATGAGGATGGAATTGGCCAAAGTGGACTGATCATATAGATTAGTAGGTAAGTCAAGAGATGAGCAGTGACAGCTACTTGGGGAGATAATTATTGATTCCCAGACAAAATACATCCCAATGAGGAGGAAAGACTGTGTTCGGAGGGAGAATCTACCATGGATAACCAAGGAAGTTAAGCAGGGTATTAAGTTGAAAGCGGAAACATACAAGATGGAAAAGGTTAGTGGTGGGCCAGAGGAGTGAGACAGATTCAGAATGCAGCAAACATGGATGGACAAAAAACAGGAAGGAGAAAACAAACTATGAGGGCAAGATAGCGAGAAATGTAAAAACAAACAATAAGAGTTTTTTTTAAGTACATTAAAAGGAAGAGAGAAATAAAAGAAAGCATTGGGCCCTGAGAGAATGAAACTGCGGAAGTAATTATAGGGAACAAGGAAATGGCGAAGGAGTTAAATCGCTATTTTGCGTCAGTCTTTACTGTCTGCAGCAGTGTTTTTCAAACTTTTTTTCCTGGGACCCATGGTTTACCAACTGACTGACCTTTGGGACCCAGGTTGGCTGACCTTCACGGCCCACGCCAGCCGACCTCCACAACACACCATTTCCACTTACCTTTAATGCTACACCAAACCCTGCTTGGTCCTCGCGATCTCATTCCAATCAGGTTCACAGGAGGAAAAGACAATGCGCATAGCAGGTGCAGAGTTCAGCTGATCTCTTTGTGAGGATGGAAAATCTAAGCTCGCACATGTAGGTCATTTTAAAGGGCAACAGCAATGAAATGTTTGTTTATTCAGCTCAGGACACTCCTCAGAGGCTACTCCAGAATGCTGACAGCCTCATTGACTTGTGGCGTGTTTTTAATGTGCTGTCACAGATGAGGCACAGAAGTTTTATCTCTTCATTTGGAGTCAACTGTAACTTAGGAGCTGGTTTAGCACACTGGGCTAAATCGCTGGCTTTTAAAGCAGACCAAAGCAGGCCAGCAGCACAGTTCAATTCCCATACCAGCCTCCCCGAACAGGCGCCAGAATGTGGCGACTAGGGGCTTTTCATAGTAACTTCATTGAAGCCTTCATTGAAGACAATAAGTGATTTTCAATTTTTTCAATTCAATTAATCATTGACTTGGGTCTCAAACGCAAAAGGATTTTTCACCCACCTCTTCTCTTCCAAAATCTGAAACTTCTCCTCTGGAAAGTGGTGACAAAAACTGGTCAGCGCAGCCAGATGCCACTGAATAAGGCTTGCCAGTCTATTGACAGTTCCCTTACTAACACTGTTTTCTTCAATGTGCTGTAGCAGTGTGGGGAACATGTATTAGTTTTGGCTTTGTACTCACACTTACCAAAATTTCAATGACTTTTGGAAAGCATCTGTTTCTTCAGTGTCAAAAGCAATCATCATCCCTCCCTTGCAATTTGAGGTTGAGTTTGAATTGAAATGATGTCTTCAAGATAAGACATAGTGAGCATCCAACTCTCATTTGCCAGTACTTGCCTGTATATAACACACCATGGGCTTTGCATCCTGATTTGCATTAGCACAATTAACAAAGCCATATCACAAGAAATCATCTTTATACTGCTTTGTTCCTGATTTCAGTTTCTTCTTAGTAGGTTGTTCACCAGAGGTCTTGGAGATCTGTATACAGCTAACACCAGGACTGCTAACACCTGAGCAGCTCACACTCGCACTCCTTTATCCAGCCATGAACTCTCCTGAGTAGCTCTCTCCAGCAGGTTCAGTTGTGACACCCTGGCCTGTTTGTGTCTCCGGCTCTCTCTTCCTTATAACAAAACGATCCATCTTCAGTTCTTCACAGTTGCCTTGCCTGCTTTGCTGGCAGCTAGAAAATGAAGGAATCACTCCTCCATGATTTTGCACCAAAAGCACGGATATACAGGGCGCGTGACATCAGTGGACATGCCGGGCTCGTAACCTGCTCTCTGCCTCCACTCCGAGCGGGAAGATTGCGTCGTTCCCATTTAAAGCCTGTCCCATCCGATATTCTTAAAAGCCGGTTGTGGCCATTGGGTGCTTCTCCTGCGATCGGGAGCACCGCGACCAATTGCTCAGCGATCCCCCCGACACAAGCAAGTCATGACCCGCAGTTTGAAAAACCCTGCTGCCGAACTACAAGCATCCCAGAAATAGTAAAAAATACAGGGGGAGGAATTGAATGCAGTTACCATCACTGGAGAATTAATTTTAGGCAAACCAATGTGGTTAAAGGCTGACAGGTCTGATGGTCAAAAGGCTGATGGTTTGCACCCCATGATCTTAAAGGAGGTAGCTACAGAGCTTGTGGATGTATTGGTAGTCGTTTTCCAAAATCTCTTGGACTCTGGAACTGGGCCAAAGGGTTGGAAAATTGCCTTGTTCATAAAGGGAAGCAGGCAAAATACATGAAACTACAGGCCAGTTAGTCTAACTTCAGTTGTTGGAAACATTAGAATCGATTATTAAGAAGAGAATAGCAGTGCATTTGAAAAGTCATAGTCTGATCAAGCAGAGCCAGCATGGTTCAGGAAGGAGAATCGTGCCTGACAAATTTCCTGGAGTTCTTTGAGGAGGTATCATCGAGAGTAGACAGAAAAGAACCCGTCAATGTTGGACATTTAGATTTTCAAAAAACATTTGATAAGGTGCCACACAAAACGCTACACCACAAGACAGGAGCTCATGGGGTTGAATGTCAGATTCTGCCATGAATAGAGAATTGGCTAACTGACGGGAAGCAGCTAGTAGCGATGAGGGGGTCGTTATACAGGTTAGAGGACGGTAACCCTGTGGCAGTGCCACAGGGATCAGTGCTGGGACAGAGTGTACTGTGGCCAAATTTGCAGACGATACAAAGGTGGATGTGGGAGGGAAGGCAGGTTGTACGGAGGATATAATTAGTTTACAGAGGGATATTGACAGGTTAAGTGAGTGGGCAGAAAATTGGCAAATTGAATTTAATGTGGGAACATGTAAGATTGTTCATTTTGGAAGAAAGAATGAGAAAGTGGCTTATTATTTAAATAGAGTCTACAGAAAGCATCTACACAAAGGGTCTTGGGGATCGTAGCATATAGGTGCAGAAGGTAATAGGAAAGGCAAATGGAATGCTGTGGAGGAGAGGACTTGAACGTTTTCAAGGCTGAGACCGATAGGATTTTAATCAGTTGGATTATGAAGAGAAGGCAGGAAGGTGGACTCAATGAGTGTTAGATCAAGCATGACTTTAATAAATGGCGTAACAGGCTCAGAGGAATGGAGCGGGTACAGGACATACTGGAGGGGGAGGGTGAACAGTCAGTGGTCATGGTACACATCGGTACAAACGTCATAGGTCAAAAAAGGGATGAGTTCCTAAAGGCAGAATACAGGGAGCTAGGAAGGAAGTTAAGAAATCGGACCTCGAAGGTAGTGACCTCAGGATTACAACCGGTGCCACGTGCTAGTCAGAGTAGAAATGACAGGATATAAAGGATGAATATGTGGCTGAAGAGATGGTGTCAGGGGGAGGGTTTCAGATTCCTGGGGCATTGGGACCGGTTCTGGGTAGGTGGGACCTGTACAAATTGGACGGGTTACACCTGGGCAAGACTGGAACTGAGTCCTAGGGGGGCAATTTGCTCGAGCGGTTGGGGAGGTTTGAAACTAAAATGCCAGGGGGATGGGAACCTACGCAAGGAGTCAGAGAAAGAGGGAGCAAGGACAAAAGCAAAAGGTAGAAAAATGAATCAGAAAAGTGATAGGTGGAGAAACCAAGGACAAAATTCAAACGGGGCAGGAGAGAAAAATATTGGGAGCAAGACAAGCATTGTGAAAAAGACAACTTAAAGGCTCTGTGCTTTAATGCACGGAGCATTTGCAATAAAGTGGATGAACTAATCGCGCAGATAGATATAAATGAGTATGACATAATTGGGATTACAGAGACTTGGTTGCAGGGTGAACAGAGTTGCGAACTGAATGTCCCAGGGTTCTCAGTATTTAGGAAGGACAGGCATAAAAGAAAAGATGGTGGCGTGGCACTGCTAGTTAAAGAGGAAATTAACACAATAGTGAGAAAGGATATTAGCTCCGACAATGTGGAATCTGTATGGGTAGAGTTGAGAAATACCAAGGGACAGAAAACATGAGTGGTTGTCATATATAGACCCCCCCAAACTGCACTGGTGAGGTTGGGAATGGCATTAAACAAGAAATTAGTGATGCATGTAATAAGGGAATATCGGTGATCATGGGTGATTTTAATCTTCACATAGATTGGGCAAATCAAATTAGCCACAATGCCATAGAGGAGGAATTCCTGGAGTGTATACGGAATGGTTTTCTTGACCAATATGTGGAGGAACCAACTAGAGAGCAGGCCATCTTCGACTGGGTACTGTGTAATGAGAAGGGAATTATTGCCAATCTGGCTGTACGAGACCCCTTGGGGATGAGCGTCCATAACATGATAGAATTTTTTATTAAGATGGAGAGTGAAGTAGATTCGGAGATGGGTGCTGAATCTTAATAAAGGGAACTATGAGGATATGAGGCGTGAGTTGGCCTTGATAGACTGGGGATGACTTAAAGGGATGACAGTGGACAGACAATGGCAAACATTCAAGGAACGCATGGAGGAACTACAGCAAATGTTCATTCCTGTCTGGCACAAAAGCAAAGGGGGTAAGAGGGCCAATCCATGGCTTACAAAGGAAATTAGAAATAGTATCTGATCCAAGGAAGAAGTAAACAGATTGACCAAGAAAAATAATAGGTCTGAGGATTGGGAGCAGTTTAGAATTCAGCAAAGAAGAACGAAGGGATTGATTAAGAAGGGGAAGGTACAGTACGAAAGGAAGCTTGCAGGGAACATAAAGACTGACACTAAGAGTTTCTGCAGATATGTGAAGAGAAAGAGATTGGTAAAGAGAAATGTAGGCCCACTGCAGACAGAAACTGGGGAATGCGTAATAAGGGACAAAGAAATGGCTGAGCAATTAAATACATACTTTGGTTCTGTCTTCACAAATGAGGACACAAATCAGATCCCAGAAATGTTGGAGAATGAAAGGTTTAGTGAGAGGGAAGAACTGAGGGAGATCAACATTAGTAGAGAAATGGTGCTGGGAAAACTGATGGGATTGAAGGCGGATAAATCCCCAGGGCCTGAGAATCTGCATCCCAGAGTGCTTAAGGAGGTGGCTCTGGAAATAGTGGCTGCATTGGTGGTCATCTTCTGGGATTCTATAGACTCTGGAACAGTCCCTGCAGATTGGAGGGTAGCTCACATCACTCCGATATTCAAAAAGAGAGGTAGAGAGAAAGCAGGGAATTATAGACCAGTAAGCCTAACATCGGTAGTGGGGAAAATGCTTGAATCCATTATCAAGGACTTTCTAGCGGAACATTTAGAAAGTAGTGGCAGGATTAGTCAAGAGTCAGCATTGATTTATGAAGGGAAAATCATGCTTGACAACTCTGTTGGAATTCTTTGAAGAGGTAACCAGTACAGTCGACAAGGGGGAGCCAGTCGATGTGGCATATTTGGACTTTCAGAAGGCGTTTGACAAAGTCCCGCATAAGAGATTATTGTGCAAAATTAAAGCGCATGGGATTGGGGGAAATGTATTGAGGTGGATAGAAAACTGGTTGGCAGAGAGGAAACAAAGAGCAGGGATTAATGGGTCCTTTTCAAATTGGCAGGCAGTAACCAGTGGGGTACCACAGGGATTGGTGCTGGGACCCCAACTATTCACAATATATATTAATGATTTGGATGAGGGAACAAAATGTAACATCTCAAAAGTTTGCAGATGATACCAAATTAGGTTGGAGGGTGAATTGTGACGAGGATGCAGGTATCCTACAGCAAGGTCTGGACAGGTTGGGCAAGTGGGCAAACCAATGGCAGATGCAGTATAATTTGGATAAGTGTGAGGTTATTCATTTTGGAAGCAAAAACAGGAAGGCAGATTACTACCTGAATGGTTGTAAATTGGGAGAGGGGAGTGTGCAGCGGGACCTGGGTGTCCTTGTGCACCATTCGCTGAAGGTAAGCATGTAGGTGCAGCAGGCGGTAAAGAAGGCTAATGGTATGTTGGCCTTCATTGCAAGAGGTTTCGAGTATAGAAGCAGGGATGTGTTGCTGCAATTGTACAGGGCCTTGGTGAGGCCACACTTCGAGTATTGTGTGCAGTTTTGGTCTCCTTCTCCAAGGAAGGATGTTCTTGCTCTCGAGGGACTGCAGCAAAGGTTTACCAGACTGATTCCAGGGATGGCGGGACTGTCCTTTGAGGAGAGATTGACTAGGTTGGGATTGTTCTCGCTGGAGTGCAGAAGAATGATGGGGGATCTCATAGAGACTTATAAAATTCTAACAGGACTAGACAGGGTAGATGCAGGGAAGATGTTACCAATGATAGGTGTGTCCAGAACCAGGGGCCACAGTCTGAGGATTCAGGGTAAGCCATTTAGGAGAGTTAAGGAGACATTTTTTCACACAAAGAGTGGTGAGCCTGTGGAATTCATTACCACAGGAAGTAGTTGATGCTAAAACTTTAAATATATTCAAGAGGCGGCTGGATATAGCACTTGGGGAGAATGGGATCAAAGGCTATGGGGAGAAAGCAGGATTAGGCTATTGAGTTGGATGATCAGCCATGATGGTGATGAATGGCGGAGCAGGCTCGAAGGGCCAAAAGGCCTCCTCCTGCTCCTATCTTCTATGTATGTATCTATGTAATGGCCGGCTACTGTCCCTAGTTTTTATGGTCTTTTGGTTCCATGTTTGAAGGTGTATCACCAAAAATAGTCTTCAATGGTGCTTGGCACTGCACACATCCAATGGTATTTCAATCATTAATTTTAGATTTACTTTAAGTAGAAACATAAAAAGGCCGCTGATTTAATTTATTTTCCTTAAAAAAAAAAAAAAAATTAATGCACATACCTTGTAGAAGAAATACTGGACAAGTTGCGCAATTCGAATATAATAATAATGGCCATGGACAAGTAGCAACTTCTTGAGGTGTTTAATCTTGGGAATGCAATAATCACTGTTTCGTGCTGCTTGACGACCTTCCTTCCCCAAAATACCTGGAGAAACAAAACCTCTGAGAACAAACACTCAAAGAAAGAAAGAAGTCACACCAATAAAAGGGAAATTTGATAATTGTGCAATTTGCCTTCCTCTACTTCTATCAATCTATCCCGGTCACTGTACCTTGGCTCTATTTAGGAGTATATAACTATGGTAGATTTGTTACATTAGAGTCAGAGTAGAACGTTGCTGGAATTCACAGTACCCAGCTGATTGACAAATATTTAGGCCATCCAGGAGTGTAAAATGTGAAAAATACTCTGGGCGCGATCTAACGGCCGCGCCTGACTCAGGACGCGCCAGTTGGAGATTTACCTGGCGTGTCATGCCTCTCGAGATCTAATGACAACTCGCAAAACGTTGCGATTTGGATCCTGCCCACAGGGCAGGCCCTAAATATGCATATTCAAGGGAGCAGTTAGGCAGATCTACCCAGCGCCCAGGATTGAATCCACTTGTCTCGGAGATCCTGGCTGGGTGCCGTTTAGCACCGGTCTCCACACACATGGGCCAGGCTGAACAGCACTTAGGGGTTCTCCCAGCTGATCGGAGGCCCCCGAGTGATCAGCCTCTGGGCAGGGTGGTACCCTGGCACTCAGTGACACCCTGACACTGCCAGGATGCCCAGGTGGCACTGGCAGGGTTTCACACTGGCAGTGCCACTGTGCCTGGTGACATCTTGCCGGGGATTGGGCCTGGGAGTGCCCTGCCCTTATGAGATGGGGTGAAGGGGGCTTGAGGGCCAATGTGGGAAAGTTCCAGGAACTAACATCAGAGACAAAGGCATGGAATCCTGGATTTTAGGGAGTCAGAACGATTCAGGAACCATTAAAAAATGTCAGGCAGGACCCAAAACCAGAATTCTAACCCCCATTCCTTCACAGGGTAAGGGTCTGAGTAAAGAGGCAGCACCTTGAACTCCTGACCTGGCTGGTTTTATTGCAAGTCTAGGCATCTCCTAGCCTCGCCCGAATCTTTGTGGAGTCAGGCAAGCTTCTGGATGACTCGTTCTTCATTGCCCCTCAGAGGGATTAAGAACCATAGTCTGGATTCAGAAACTTTTCAAAAGTTAACTTCAAAAGCTTTTACCTATGCCCCCTCTATACCAATTCATGCCTCCCACCCACGCTCTATAGCCCCTCATTGCCTCCATGTCAACTGATCACCCTTCCATGTCTACTCACAGCCAAGCATACATAATGAGGACAGCTGTAAGATCTTTTCAGTAGAACTGGATGGCTTCATTATGTTTCGCTAAGACCGGAGGCTCATGAAAAGAGTTTCTCAGCAAGGGGTTCTGCTTTTACATTGGAGAGAACTGTTGACTTTGGTCGACTGACATCTTTTTTATTTCTTTTTGGTTGATTGACATCTTTAAATGGCTATAATAAATTGTTCTTCCTGTGATCTCTTTTGTTAATGTCTCAATGTTTATTTGCCCAAGATTAAGAGTTGTGAAGGGTCTGAAGCCTCTTACTGATGCTTTAATGGTCTGCCCCACTACAGCCTATACTCATCCCCCTGAATGAGGATCGCAGCATTCGGGGACCTTTCTGCCTCAGTGGGCCTGGCAAGTTGGGACATTTCCCAACACGAGTTACCTGTCTTTGAAGTGAAAATCCAGCCCAAAGTGACTGAATACCTGAAGATGTATGAATTGATCAAAGAGCCAGTATAGATTTGTGAAGAGTAGCCTAGGTAGCACAGTGGTTAACACTGTTGCTTCACAGCGCCAGGGTCACAGGTTCGATTCCTGCCTTTGGTTCACTGTCTGTGCGGGGTTTGCACGTTCTTCCCATGTCTATGTGCGTTTCCTGCGGGTGCTCCAGTTTCCTCACACAAGTCCCGAAAGACGTGCTTGTTAGGTGAATTGGACACTCTGAATTCTCCCTCAGTGTACACAAACAGACGCCGGAATGTGGGGACTAGGGGCTTTTCACAGTAACTTCATTGCAGTGTTACTATAAGCCTCCTTGTGACACTAATAAAGATTATTGTGATTATGTCCGAATAATCTGGTTGAAGATTTTTGTAGACGTCTATAATATGGTAAACGTGCGAGTGTTTGTAAATGACGTCCATAAGAAATTCCAGAAGGTATTCAATGACATTTCACAGAAGAGATTATTAAAAATTTATGTACACACAATTGGAGAAACCTTGAGACATGAGCTAGTAGTTAGTTGCTGAATACAGAGTAATGGGAACATTTCTGATTGTCAGGATGTTACAAGTGGTGCTCTCCATGGATCAGTTCTGGGGCTTCAGATTTTCACCATACACAAGAGTATTGTAGAAACCAGGTATTTCAAATACAACTAGTATAGGTAAAGGATAGATGTTTAAGCATAAATATTAAGCCCCAGTTTTAAATACCCATTTATACAGCATAATTCACTTTTACTGAGGTCCGTTGTTCTGGCAAATGCATATTTTCAAAGTCAGTGTGACATTAAAACAGCACAGTTGCAAGACAATTTGACACTGCTGGTGCTAATTGTCAAGGACAAGGACTAAATACCATAGCAACATGAAGGCACCATTGTTCACAATGCAGATAACAGCTAAGTCAGCAGAAGACCAGTTTTTGTTGGTCAGAATATCACATTCCATAACATGAAGACATGAAACAATTAAAAGCTAATGTTGCACAATGAAGATGGACAGCTTGCCATCAAATCAAATGTGTTTGAGTCTAACCCAAAACAATTAGGATTATATTGGGGTGTGATTAGATGACTTAAGACAGACATGAAAGTGTATAACTGAAAAGTTTCCGCCCGCCATTTTAGTGTTGTGTGTTGTGTTGTGTCGTAAGTTGTCTTTCTGTTAGTTTGTTAGTCTATCCTTAATTGTCTGTCTTTAATTCTCTTAGTCTGTCTGTTAATGTGAGATGTATTTTCCGGGGTGTTAGTCTGTGTCAGTGATGTAGTGTACTTTTGACTTTGAGTTTGAGTTTAGCTGAAGATTAGCTCTCTCTCGCTTCATGTTTCATTTCCAGACTTTGACCTTTTAAAAGTTACTTTCTAGCTGTCTGCCTAAGCAAAAAAGATAATGTCTGTAATTCTCTGAAAGCTTCAAATAGTCTACGAATTGCCTTTTGAATGACTTTCAAATTTTAATCAAGCAACTACAAATAAAACAATTATTTTTGGCACCTGAGAAGTTTTAACTGCAAATTTCTGCTGAGTCCCAGTATTCGAAAAGTGCTACTGGTAACCGAATAGTAGAAATAATATAAATTCCTTCAACTTTACACAGTCGAATAGTACTAGGAATCCAACAACTTGACATAGCCCAAAAATATTATTAGATCTTACAACTTGTCGTATTGCGCCAGGACTTTGATTCATCAACTAAGCTTCCCCCAACTTGGCGTAGTTCGGCAGGTTAAGATCCTATCAATACAAAATTCCAACAAGTATGCAGAAAATACCTGTGAGACTGATGGCCTCCTCCTGTTGCTGTGCCCCTTCTGATCTACCTAATTTCTATTTGAATTTGGAAGTTGGATGGATGCAGCAGATTCTGAATTACATTGAACAATGATGTAGACGAGATGTTAAATTAGAGCAGTACAGATGAGAGACATCTTTCAGCCTGTCGAAGATCAAACTCCCAAGAAATTAAATGGTTAAATGGTTCCATAACTGTGACCAGAGATCCTACCAGGCATTAATCATAAAGAATAATTTATAAAGATAAAAATGTGTTTTATAAATGAATGGATTATTTTACCGATTCCAACATGAGCCTCCAGAATCATACTGACATCATTAGCGCCATCACCAATTGCCAAGGTTATGGGATGCTCTTTTGAAGATTTGATCAATTTAACTATCTGCAAATAAGGGTTAAAAGAACAAACATGGATTAAACGTTCAAGGCAATTTCAACATCTATCTACCCCATCATATCACAAAGTAAATCTAAAACATGTTCAGGATAGAGACTTGGAAATTCTTCAATTCATGCTCCATTCTCCAACCAACACCCATCTTCAGACCCCATTTCTCTAACCCATGTTGATCTCCAGATACCAGTGCTATACTAAAAGGAAAATGTCAGAAATTAGCAGCATGCGTGGCGAGAGAAACAGAATTAACATTTCAGGTTGGTAACCTTTTGCCACGCTGCTAGACCTGCTGAGTATTCCAGTACTTTCGGTTTTTATTTCAGATTTCCAGCATTCACAGTATTTTGCTTTTGTCATAATAATGCTACTTGACGTAACAGCCTTGTTCCAATAAATCTCTGCGTTACTGTGAGCAACACCACTGGTGATGCAGCATATATGCAAAATCTAGGTTTAATATCTTGCTTTCAAAGGAACATTGAGTAAGTATTTACCATATATCACTAACACACAGTCAAGGCTAACCTGTGCTTTCTGTAAAGGTGCCATTCTGCAGCACAAGACTCCACTGCAGTTGCGGCATATTTCCAGAAACAGATCTCTGTAATTACTTGAAGAACCATTTTCGGCAGGTTTCATGATGAGGGACAGTGTAGCTCCATCAATGATCAAACCATAATCATGTAAGTCATTCTGAGAAAATCTAAAACAGCAATACAACAATCCTGGCTTAATTATTCAAAATATGTTGGCATGGGAGTAATGCATCATGAGATGGTTACAGCACAGGTGGTGCTCATTCAGCTTGTCAATTTCATGGTGACTCTGTGCAAGAGCAAGTCCCCCAGTGCCACTCAACACCTTTTCCTGTAGCTCTGAAAATTGTTCCTTTTCAGATTTGATCCAATTTCCTGTGCAATGCCATTACTGAATTTATCCCCGCCATGCACTCGGGCAGTGCATCCCAAATCCTAACCACTCACTGCATTAAAAAGATGTTCCTCATGTTGCCATTGCTCCGATTGTCAATGCCCTTGAATCTGAACTCTCTGCTTCTTGACTCTGTAATCAATGATTATGTTACTGGACTACTGGTCACCCCCCCCCCCCCCCCCCGACTAATACCCACCCTTCCACCACCTCCATTACCCTCTATCCTCCAACCTACCCCTGACCACCTCCCCAATCATTCATCGCCTCACAGAACTTGATCCCCCAAACCACCAACCCCCCCTGCCTCCCCAACATCCCCCACCTACCAACAACCCATCCTATTCACTCACCTTACACACTTACCTTCTCTTCTGTCAGAGTGGCTGAGACCTTTAAACGTATTGTTTTTCACTGTAAAAAAGGATGCGGCTACACTGAAAAGAAAGGACTCCCAGAGCAGCTATGCTGCACATTTCTCAGCAGGACTGGGTTTGGGCGAGAAATGTGTGGCCATTCTGGGGATTTAGAAAGGAGTGGCAATCACTCCCAAGGTGGACAAGACAAGAAGTGCAAAGTTTGATCAGACCTAATTAGCAATAGTGAGACTATTTTGGACACATAGCGTAGGGAGAACATAGTGCCTTGATGATGACAATTCCTCATTTCGATGGTATTCCGATTAAAGGTTGAGTTATAATACAGAAAGAGCTAAATTTAATTTGTTAGTGAAACCCTTCACAGTGTTTCACATTCTCCATAAAAGGAAGTTGCATAACCCATCATGTCTATACCTGTTGAAATAGACCTATCCAGCTTTTTGTCCGCAGCCCTATAGGTTACAAGAAGCACTTGAAGTAAGTATTAAAGTGCTTTTGAAATGCAATAAAGCTTTCTAACTAAATAATCCTTTCAGACAGTGTTTCCATACCTCACCACCTCTGAATGAAAACCTCTCTTCAACTCCCCTCCAATCCTTCTAATTACTTTAAATCCATGCTCCCGAGACACTGACCTCCCTCTAAGGAAAACAAGCTCTTCCTATACATTTATTTTGCTACTTCAATTTTGTGCATCTTAATTACATCTCCCTTCAACCTTCTCTGTTCTGACAAAAACAACCCCAACTTATCCAATGTTTCCTCATAGCTCAGATTTTCAAATCCTGGAAATATCCTCTTAAATCGGTATTTCCTCTAATGTGACCACATCATTCCTGTACACATCTGTAGCAGTGGCCTAATAGCGTATTATATAGTTATAACATAACATTGTGCCTCTTGTATGCGTTCTTAACCACTTATCTACTTGTCCGGGTACTTTCAGATTACACGCACGCCAAGTTCCATCTGCTCCTCTACATTTTTCAGGATCCTACCATTTTTGAGTTTTCCCTGAGCGGTTTGCCCTTCCCAAATGCATTGCATCACACTTCTCTGCATTGAATTCCATTGCCACTTTTTCTATTCACTTGACCATTGATATTGTCTTACAAGATTTCCTCATTAACTACCGACAGAAAGGCGCCAAACGAGCAACATAGACCACCGGAAAAGGATACATCGGTGCAGGGCAGGGTGAGAGAGAGAACACCCCTCCCCCTCACTAGCACCTGCAGGGACCCCTCAACCCCAGTGTACAGACGCAGGAGGGCCGCAACTGGCGAGTACCCAGCCACTAGCCCCCCCACAAAAGTACAAAAATACAGAAATAACCATACAATCCCCCAACAATAAAACAAAACCAACATCAGTACAAGCAGTACTCAGTCAATTGGGCCACTGCCCTGCTGCTGCCACAATTCCAGCATCCGGTCTCTGGACACCACCCAGTCCAAAACTGCAAAAGCGAGTCCGTTCTCCTCCACTTTCATCCCGGCAGCAGGCCAACCAAAATCCACCCCGTGCTCCACTCCCAGCCGGTAAGCAGAAAGGCAGCCAGTAACAAGTACTGGACCCAGGCGTGGTAACTGCAAGCAGGCAAACTCTCTCCTCTTTTTCCCCTGCAAGCAACTTCCCCTCCATCCAGCCGGTCGTATCTCCGTTCATCCTTGCCACAGTCCGAAAAAGACAGAATAACACACTAGGTCAGGGAGCAGGGTTACACCCAGAAGCAGCAGGATCTCAGAGAAGGATTCCCCTCCCAACACCTCAGAGTATGAGCTACTCAGGTGACTTGGGGGCAGAGTTTCATCCTATTTGGAGGAGCTCCCCACCGAATATAAACCCGGGCGTGGAAGCAGTTCAGGGAAGCAGACCCTGAGTGTAGAGGAGAGGAGAGAGGAGAGATTACAGTGACTAGTGTGGAATAATAAAGTGAGTTGTACCCAGTCAGCCTGGCCTCTTGTGGACTCTTTGCCTCAGAGTACAACAATTTGCAAACTTTTTATGATGCCCCTTCATTTTATCACACATATATGCCAAGAAAAACAAAACCATTGAGAACGTACAGATTTACCAGTATAATGAGGGGATAGAAAGCTGCTATTAAGAGGAGAAACTTGGACTTCCGGTGACAACGTCGGGAGGCAACCGCACAATGGCGGGCTCTCGTTCGTGAACGGCATTTTTGGGGCTTTAAGCCCGGTCCCAGGGTCCACGGAGGCGGCAAAAGCAGGGAGAAGGCACAGAGGAGGAACAGTGAAGGCACAGTAAAGGAGAATGTCAAGGGTGAGCAAAGAAACGACCGTAAAAAAAACAGCTGAAGGTCCATCGGGGAGTGGAAATATCACCACGGGGCCACCAAGGAGAATGGAGGCTGGAGCACCAGGGGAAGCCGCATTGCTTACGGCTGAAGAAATAACTAAGGTGATGGCTGCGGAATTCGAAAGGCAGTTTACAAAGTACATGGAGACAATGAGGAAGGAGATGAGTGAGGTTTTGAGTATGCTGGTGGGGGAGGTGATTTCCCCAGTGACAACAGTGGTGGCGAGCGCAGTGGCGGAGGTGCGAGAGCAAGGGGAGGCGCTGAAGGAAGTGGAGGAGACATTATTGCAGCACGGTGATCAACTTATTTCGATGGGGAAGGAGGTGCGGAAGGTGATGGAGATTAACAAGGATCTGCGAGGAAAAATGGAAGACATGGAAAACAGATCCAGGCGACTGAAGGACCGAGGCCGACTGAGTATTTTGCCGCGATGCCGGTGAAACTAGAGGGGGAGGGTGTATCCCTTCCGATATGAACTGGATCGGGCTCATCGGTCGTGGAGGTCTGTACCAAAGGCGAGTGAGCTGCCAAGGGTAGTGACTCTGTGATTCCGGAGGTACAGTGTGAAGGAAAACGTCCTGTGCTGGACCAAGCAGAAGCGGGTGGTGCAGTGGGCTGGAGTTGGTATACGTGGACTTTACGGTGGAGCTGGCGAGGAGGCGGGCTGCCTTCAACCGGGTGAAGAGGGCACTGTACATTAGCAAGGTGCAGCGCGGCATTGTATATCCAGCGAAGCTGAGGGTGACTTGCAAGCTCAAGGACTTTTATTTTGGAACGGCGGAAGCAGCGGAGGAGTTTGTGAAGACAGAAGGACTGTGGCAGAACTGAGAAATTGAGAAATGGCCATGTGCCGATGTAACCTCATGAGTGTATTTTCTTCTTTTTTGTTTCACTGCGTGCGGGTGTATGGGCTAAAGGAGCCAATGTTGTATATATTTGGACAAGGGAAGTGATGGGACTTTCACTCGAAATGAGGGCTCTTTGGGGTGTAGGTGGATATGCAGGGTTTGTGTGCTAAAAGGGGATTTCTGGGCTTTCCTAGGGCCGGGCAAGGGGGAAAGGGCCCCCGGCGGGGGCCTCCACGCTGGCCGGTTTAAGCCGGCCAGTGAACAGGAGTGAGGTGGGGGTAGGGGCTGCGGCCATCGGAGCCTGGCAGAACAGGGTCCAAATGGTCTAGCCGGGGTGGAAAGTTGGGGGGAAGGAACCGAGGTTGGGGGGAGGAGTTTTATAAGAAGCAGTGGACGGGAGGAGTTGGAGAGGGGCGGGGGGGGGGGGGGGGGGGTTTACAACTCTTGGGTATCATGTACGGTATTCCTTCAGAGGTTGGATGGCATTGAGTGTGCGGGGGGGGGGGGGGGGAGTGGACTCTCTAGGTCAACGGTGACCATGGGCGGTCCCGGACTCCTTTTTCTTTTTCTCCTTTGTTTTTTGTTTCCACCATGGGAGGGTTTGTTTTATTGGATGCATATATTGACAGGTGGGCCGTTGTTTGGGGTGGTGGGAGGATGGGATCGTTGTTTTTGTTAAGGGGGTTGATTTTGCATTTGTTACCGTTTACTGTCTGTGGGTGGGGTGTAAATTTTGAAGGAAAATGTGAAAATGGAGAATAAAAACATTTTTTTTAAAAAAGAGAAATTTAAGAAAACTGCAGGTATTTCCACTGGAGCACAGATGGGTAAGAGAAGATTTTAAGAGCATTTTAATATGATGAAGTATTGATAAAGTGAACTGCGTAAGAGTCTTTCTTCTGGCTGGAGAATCATTGGAAAATAGGTTAGTGATTTCCCTCTTGAACCATAAGCCTGAATTTTTGTAGCAGTCTTTTTGTTAAATAAATTTAGAGTAACAAATTCATTTTTTCCAATTAAGGAGCAATTTAGCGTGGCCAATTCACCTACGCTGCACATCTTTAGGTTATGGGGGTGAGACCCACGCAAACGGGGAGAATGTGCAAACTCCACACGGACAGTGACCCAGAGCTGGGATTGAACCCGGGACCTCGGCGTCGTGAGGCAGCAGTAAGCCAATTTTGAATATTTGAATCCATGGTAATTAGGTTTACTACTCACTAGGATTGAACCTGATTACGTTGCCAGTGAAGGGTGGGGATGATCTAATTCGGAGATCTCCTCGTTGCAAATCCCGTTATGGCCCTCCCACGAGAGTTGCCAACCATTGCGGGATTTGCGCACGTGGCAAACGGGCCAGGAAAATAGCAGCCTTAATACTTAGTCACAACAGCAAAGAAGCAATAGGTTAATTAAGATGCCTACCCTGAATAACTGTCTCTCGGCAAACTATCACTGTGTCTGAGAATTACTCTGTTCAAATCGAAAAGCACATCATGTAAACTCTGCTCTTCTAATCGTTTGGTCGTCAACTCGAATATCTGTGTATTTCTTCTGAAAAGCTTGCATGCATAGCATGTGGCTGCAGCTGTTTCCATCTTGTCTCCTGTCAGAACCCAGACCTTCATACCAGCGTTTTGCAAAGCTTCCACCGTCTCAGCAGCTTTGTGTTGCAATCTGAAGAATAATCACATTGAACAATACCTTACTGGTTGAAAAATCGAATGTTTAGTCTCAGGATCAGGTTAAAGCTCCATCTGTTGCAACTGAAGGAAATAGTAACCAAAAATTAAAGCATGCCCCTTCTTGCAGAACATGTGTTTTTATAGATTATACTTGGTCCATGTGATCTCCCGAACTGGTTTGGGTTTCCTTAGGGAGTTGAAGGGGAATTTTAGAGCATTTTTTTCTGTCATTGCCTCTGGACATTTTTTACTTTGGCAGGGGTTTACATGGTTGCGGGGGTGGTGTCAGGGTCAGCAGGAACAAAAGGGGTAAGAGGACAGACAGAGAGAAAACAATTCCCGAGTGCAGTGTAAACCAAGTGTGAATTCAGGAATTTGGTTCACGTGGAAATTTGGTACAAAAGAGGGAAAACAGGTGCTTCTTTGTCGGCCTATTTTCAGCCTTCAGTTGCTGGTGACTCTTTCTCTTTTGTCTCCAAGTTAGGAAAAGGTTACTTTCTATTTCTTTAGCTATGAAAATTAATAACTAATTGACTAACTGATATGCCATCAATGAACACACGACAAGTGGTGAACATAAAATAAACTTTAATAAACTAAACTGAAAGCCTCCTGGCCTCTAATCCCGAACTGGATCAGAGGCAGAGACCAGCCACCTTTATACCGGGCCCGAGGGGAGGCGGAGCCAGCGGGCAGTGGTTTACCACATTACATATAACAGTGGCCATTTAGCACAATACACATATTATACACTACAGTGGTTTACCACATTCACCCCCTGTTAGAAAAAAAGAGTCCAGCAGAGGTGAAATGGACTTAAAAATCAAGTCTTGACCTTCCGCCGCGATCGCCTCAGTCCCGGCTGTGGTGTGGGCACCGGTGTCGAGACCTGCGCGTCCGGGAGCGTGTTGTCCTCTTCTTCACCCAGTTGTTGAGTCAGTGGAGGGGGGGGGGGGGGGGTGGTGGCGATGGTCGCTGGTGGGCCTGCGGGTGCCAGTTCTTGAGGTAGGTGGGTAGAGGCGTGGGGAGGTGGTGTAGGGACGAGGGTGGTGGTGATGGTCGCTGGGGAACCTGCAGGTGCCAAATCCCGAAGGGAGACTGTGTCCTGTCGCCCGTCCTGATGTGCCACTGATGCACGATCAATGACCACTAAAGCGAGGTTGTAGTCCAACTGAAGGCTTTAATAAGCTAGATGTTTCCCCCAGCAGCTCAGGTACAGAAAAAAGGCTGCTGGGGCGGCACGGGTTCTTATACCCTGCCTTGCAGGGCGGAGCTACCATACAGCTTGACCAATAGGAAACATACAATATCTACCAATGGTATTCCAGCATTACCAGGTACCGTAATACCTCTACACAGACTCCACATTCACACCCTGTTAAAAAAGAGTCCGGCAGGGGTGGTGGCAACATGGTAACGTGGTAGATGTTATAGTTATGGAGGTACCGTAATACCTCTGTACAGCGTTTTGTAACTATTTACAGATTCACAATTAACTATATACACTTTAAAATGAAGCAATCAGTCGATCGGGGGCCCTGGTCGTTCTCTGTGATCGTCGAAGCTTCGGTGGTGACGCCGGTGGAGGCTCGGGCGTCTGTGACTCCGGGAGTGTGGCCTCGATCTCTGTGGCAGCTTCAACACCCCTAGACGGCGCTGGTGGGGAAAACGGTTGACCTGGGAAGGGAGCGTCTGCGGGGTGCGTCGGTGGGTGGGGGGGCCTAGACGGGGCCGGCGAAAGGACTGATCCTCCTGTAAGGTGCCCCGGTGGTGGGAGGGAGGGTGGGACTGGTGGCTGGGGTGTGCGTGGGGATCCGGCGAGCGCCAGGTCTCGTAGGGAGGCTGTATCTTGTCGGCTGTCGGGGTACGCCACGTACTGGGGGTTAGCATGGGGAAGGTGGACCCTCTCGACCAACGGGTCCGACTTGTGCGTCCGCACGTGTTTTCGGAGCAGGGTGGGTTCGGGAGCAGCCTGCCAGGTCGGGAGCGAGGTCCCAGAGGAGGACTTCCTGGGGAAGACAAGGAGACGTTCGTGAGGTGTCTGGTTGGTTGTGGTACAAAGGAGTGACCGTATGGAGTGGAGGGCATCCGGGAGGACTTCCTGCCAGCGGGAGACTGGGAGATTCCTGGACTGTAGGGCCAGTAGGACAGTCTTCCAGACCGTTCCGTTCTCCCTTTCTACCTGCCCGTTACCCCGGGGGTTGTAACTGGTCATCCTGCTCGAGGCGATGCTCTTGCTGAGCATGAATTGACGCAGTTCGTCGCTCATAAAGGAAGACCCCCTATCACTATGTATGTAAGCGGGGAAACCGAACAATGCAAAGCTGCTATGCAGGGCCTTGATGACGGTGGTTGCAGTCATGTCAGGGCAGGGGATGGCGAATGGGAACCGGGAGTACTCGTCAATCACGTTCAGGAAGTACGTGTTGCGGTCGGTGGAGGGGAGAGGACCTCTAACGCAGACTATCACAGCCACGTAGGCATATTGTGGATTGGCATGGAGGAGCAAGACCTTCTCGACGAGGGGATCTGATTTATGACTCCTCGCATGCTTCCGGAGGACGACGGGCCCTGGGACTGTCAGTCAGGACGGGAGCGAGGCCCCGGAGGTGGACTTCCTGGGGAAGGCAAACATACGTTCGTGAGGAGTCTCGTTGGTGGCTGTACACAGGAGCGACCGGATGGAGTGGAGCGCATCGGAGAGGACCTCCTGCCAGCGGGAGACTGGGAGACGTCTAGACCATAGGGCCAGGAGGACGGCCTACCAGACCGTATCGTTCTCCCTCTCCACCTGTCCGTTGCCCCGGGGGTTGTAGCTGGTCATCCTGCTGGAGGCGATGCCCTTGCTAAGCAGGAACTGACGCAACTCGTCGCTCATGAAGGAGGAACCCGATCACTATGGATGTAGGTGAGGAACCCGAACTAGGTGAAAAGACTGTGCAGGGCCTTGATGACGGTGGCAGAGGTCATGTCAGGGCATGGGATGGCAAAGGGGAATCTTGAGTATTCGTCAACAACGTTGAGGAAGTACACGTTACGGTCAGTGGAGGGGAGGGGCCCTTTGAAGTCGATGCTGAGGCGCTAAAAGGGCCGAGAGGCCTTTATCAGGTGCACCCTGTGTGGCCGACAGAAGTGCAGTTTGCACTCCGCGCAGCCCTGGAAGTCCCTGGTCACGGTCCTGACCTCCTTGATGAAGTAAGGCAGGTTGCGAGCCTTGATAAAGTGGAAAAAACGGGTGACCCCCGGGTGACAGAGGTCATTGTGGAGGGCCCGAAGTCGGTCTACTTGTGCGCTGGCACATGTACCGCGGGATAGGGCATCTGGGGCTCATTGAGCTTCCCGGGTCAATACAAGATAACGTAGTTGTCGGTGGAGAGCTCGATCCTCCACCTCGGAATCTTGTCGTTCTTGATCTTGCCCGCTGTGTATTGTTAAACATGAAGGCAACCGACCGTTGGTCAGTGAGGAGAGTGAATCTCCTGCCGGCCAGGTAATGCCTCCAATGTCGCACAGCTACCACAATGGCTTGGGCTTCCTTTTCGCCAGAGGAGTGTCAAATTTCGGAGGCATGGAGGGTATGGGAGAAGAAATCCATGGGCCTGCCCGCCTGGTTGAGGGAAGCGGCCAGAGCAAAATCCGACGCGTCACTCTCCACCTGGAACAGAATGGACCCGTCCACAGCGTGCATCGCGGCTTTGGCAATATCTGCCTTGATGCGGTTTAAGGCCAGGCGGGCCTCAGCCGTCAGGGGAAAAGTGGTGGATTTAATAAGTGGACGGGCCTTGTCCGCATAATTGGGGATCCACTGGGCATAGTACGAGAAGAACCCCAGGCATCTCTTCAGGGCCTTGGGGCAGTGGGGAGTTCCAGGAGGGGGCGCATGCGGTCGAGGTCGGGCCCTAGGACTCCGTGTTCCGCGATGAAGCCGAGGATGGCGAGGCGGGTTGTGCGGAAAACGCATTTTTCCTTATTATAGGTGAGGTTCAGGAGTTTAGCGATGTGGAGGAAGTGCGGGAGGTTTTCGTCATGGTCCTGCTGGTCATGGCCGCAGATGGTGACATTACCTAAGTACTGGAACGTGACCCGCAGCCCGTACTGGACAACCATTCGGTCCATTTCTCGTTGGAAGACCGAGACACCATTGGTGACGCCAAAGGGGACCCTGAGGAAGTGGTAGAGGCGGCCATCTGCCTCGAAGGCAGTGTCTTGGTGGTCCTCCAGGCGGATAGGGAGCTGGTGGTACGCGGACTTTAAGTCAACTGTGGAGACGACTCGATACTGCGCAACCTGGTTGACCATGTCAGATATGCGGGGGAGGGGGTACGCATCAAGCTGCTTATACTGGTTGATGGTCTGACTATAGTTGATGACCATCTGCTGCTTCTCCCCAGTCTTGACGACCACCACTTGGTCTCTCCAGGGGCGGTACTAGCCTCAATGATCCCCTCTCGTAGGAGTCGCTGGACCTCCGACCTGATAAAGGCCCTGTCCCGGGCACTGTACCGTCTGCTCCTAGTAGCGACGGGCTTACAATCCGTGGTGAGGTTAGCGAAGAGCGAGGGTGGGGCGACCTTAAGGGTCCCGAGGCTACAGACGGTGAGGGGGGAGCAGGGGTCCACCGAACTTTAAACTAAGGCTTTGGAGGTAGCACTGGAAGTCGAGCCCCAGTAATAGGGCAGCGCAGAGATGGGGAAGGACGTAGAGTTTGAAGTTGGTGTACTCTATGCCTTGTACAGTAAGGGTCGCAACACAGTAACCCCGGATTTCTACTGCATGGGATCCGGAAGCCAGGGAGATTTTCTGGGTCGCGGGTAGGATTGGGAAGGAGCAGCGTCTTACGTATCTGGGTGTATGAAGCTGTCTGTGCTCCCGGAGTCGAAAAGGCAGGCCGTCTCGGGCCCGTTGATCAGGATGGTCATCGTAGATTTTGTGAGGTGATGAGGCCGGGACTGATCGAGCGTGATGGAGGCGAGCTTCGGAAGGTGATAGGTAGGCCGGTCGGAGGTAGCGGCGGCCAGCGTACAATCAGGTGAGCAGGGCTCCCGGGAGGCTGCGGAGTGGTCCCAAGATGGCGGCCCCCATGGGTCGCGGGTGGCAAGATGGCGTTAAATATGGCGGCCCCATGCGTCGCACGTGGCGGCCGAAATCGAAGATGGCGGCGAAGGTGGCAGTGCCCACGGGTCGCTCATGGCGGGTGGCGCGGCAGCTGGGGGCGGCCCCGACAGGCAGCTGGGGGCGGCCCCGACAGGCAGCTGGGGGCGGCCCCGACAGGCAGCTGGGGGCGGCCCCGACAGGCAGCTGGGGGCGGCCCCGACAGGCAGCTGGGGGCGGCCCCGACAGGCAGCTGGGGGCGGCCCCGACAGGCAGCTGGGGGCGGCCCCGACAGGCAGCAGGCGGCGCTGCTGGGCCTAGAAGCTTTAGGGAGAGATCGGGCCTGGCAGGCTTTCGCAAAGTGGCCCTTCCTCCCACACCCGTTGCAAGTCGCGTTCCGTGCAGAGCAGCGTTGTCTGGGGTGATTACCCTGGCCGCGAAAGTAGCATTTCGGGCTTCCGGATTTGGCGGGCTGCTGCGCGGCACAGGCTTGTGCAGCACCTGGGTCGGATGATGGCGGCGCCCACGAAGTCCACGAGGATGCCGCGCGGTCGGAGGTGTAGGCCTCCATGTTCTGGGAGGCCACCTCCAGCGAGTTTGAGAGTTGCACTGTCTCTGGGAGGCAGAGTGTACCCCCTTCTAGCAATCGCTGGCGGACGTAGTTTGATTTCATGCCTGCGACATAAGCATCCCCGATCAACAGCTCAGCGTGCTGGGTAGCCAATAGCGCCTGGCAGTCACAGTTCCGGCAGAGTACCCGCAAGGCATGCAGGAATTCTGCTAGTGATTGTCCAGGACTTTGTCGTCTCGTGGCAAGAAGGTGCCTGGCATACACCTAGTTTACAGACTTCACATATTGTCCCTTCAGCAGCATTATCGTCTCCGTATACGAGGGGGCATCTCTGATGAGAAGAAAGACTTGTGGGCTCACCCGTGTGGAAGATCTGCTTCTTTTGGAGATCGGTGAAGTCTTCGGTGAAAGATCCGGTGTACGCTTCGAAGCAGCTTAGCCAGTGCTCGACTGTTGTAGTGGCATTGGCTGCCTGTGGGTCCAGCTTCAGGCGATCAGGCTTGAGTGATGAATTCATCTCAGATGTTTAGTTTATTAAATTGATGTACCATCAATGAACACACGAGTGGTGAACGTAACTGAGACTTTAATAAACTAAACTGAAAGCCTCCTGGCCTCTGATCCCGAACTGGATCAGAGGCGGAGACCAGCCACCGTTATACCGGGCCCAAGGGGAGGCGGAGCCATTGGGCAGTGGTTTACCACATTATATGTAATACAGTGGCCATTTACCACAATACACATATTATACACTACAATGGTTTACCACACTAACTAAATAAACAAGGTTAGACACATGGCAAGGATGGTAGTGCCATGACTGGAGCATGTGGAAATGTGTGGAATGAACTGCGGTTGTGGATAACCATATCTGTAGTAAATGTCTGCAGCGTGTGTCATGGATAACCAGCAGTTACACAAATTTAACAAGACATAATAGGATGCGACCTGTCCAGCAACAGTTGAAATCTGCAGTAACCAATATTCAGCCAGTTTCTAAAGACCCCATTGATCTCGTTTGGGGGCCATGACCATCTTTCCGTACAAGTCTTTTACCTGTGCTCTTTCCCTTGAGGCAGCCTTTTTCCTCAGTTGAAGAGCCAGCAGGCGGTTGGCCTGGTCTCTATGCTCATTAAAGGCCCCCTGTGATTGGCAGAGCTGGTAGACTGCTTTCTCAATGGAGAGCAGATCAAACTCCATTTGTAGTTCTTTTCATCTCTGCTAGTAATTCCACGATCAGGGCCATGGAATACCGCCGATCCACCTCCAATATGGAGTCGATTAGCTACTGCCTAGTCACCCTCTTCTTCCTATCCTTAAGCACCCTATAGGCTATTATGTCCCCCCTGATAACCACCTTCAGTGCCTCCCTGAGCCTGGAGGGTGAGACCTCCCATTCTGGTTGCAGGTTACACAACCGTCGATGGCTTGTGATATCCTTTCACAGAATTCCTTATCGCAGAGGAGGGCCACATCCAGCCTCTATGGGAGGCGCAGGGCCCGGCCAGTCTTCAATCTCACATTCATGTAGTGTGGAGTGTGGTCGGAGATCATTATCGCTGAGTAATCTGCTCCCACTACCCCTGGAAGCACCGTTTTTGCTACGATGAAGAAAGCGATACATGTGGGAGAAGAAGGAGAATTCCTTCTCCCTCGGGTAATTAAACCTCCATGCTTAACGCTATACTTAGCTCTCAGAGAGAAGGGAGAGACTGCTGTGAGCTCGGTTTTTAGGGCCATGGCTCACTCCTGCCTTATCGGACTGGGCCATATGACCAGAGAGCTTCTCAATTCACCAGGTGGACAGCACGGTGTCCTCGGGCATGGCAAAGGGTGGAGGGGTTTGCCTCCTCATCAACTCCTGTTGGTGCTCAGATGTAGCGACCCTGGCGAACTACTGCTCCCCGGACCTGGAATACCTGACCGTTAATTGCCGCCCGTACTACCTTCCACGGGTGTGCACTTCTGCCAGCATCAAGTAGTCTACATCCCACCACAGGCAGAAGTGAAGAAGGCGCTCCCCGACCAGGCTGATCACATGTAACGTGACAGGGCTGAATGGGCCAGTCAAGAGGGATCGTGTATTCGCGCATTTGAAGAGTTTGAAGGCGGACGTAGCAATGCTACAGGAGGCACACCTGAGGGTAGTGGGTCAGACTAGACTGAGGAAGGGGTGGGTTGGGCAGGTATTTAATTCGGGGCAAGACTCTAAAACTAGGGAGGTAGCGATCTTGATCAATAAGCGGGTTTCATTTGAGGTCGGGAATATAGTGGCAGACTCAGGGGCAACGTTATGGTGAGTGGGAAGCTGGAGGGGATGCCGGTGGTATTTAATATTTACACACCAAACTGGAGTTTATGAGGCGGGTGCTGGGGAAGATTCCAGACCTGGACTCAAATAGCTTGATCACGGCTGGTGGGGGAAGGGGGGGAAGGGGGGGGGGAGAGAAACAACTTTAATACGGTCATTGATCCGAGGTTGGATCGGTCAAGTTCAAGGACAAGGAGGGTGCCAGCTGTGGCAAAGGAACTAAAAGGGTTTATGGAGCAGAGGGAAGGGGTAAATCCGTGGAGGATTGGACGGCCAAGAGCGAAGGAGTTTTCTTTTTTCTCCCATGTTCACAAAGTGTATTCCCGGTTTGATATTTTCATTTTGAACAGGGCTTTGCTGGCGGATGCTGAGTATTGAGACCCTGAGCAAGAGACCCTAAGTGTTCAAGTGAAGGCAAGCATCCAGCAGAGGGCAGTAGAGCAGAGCTGTTGATTGGGTGTTGTGGGGGAGATTTGCATACGTGCATTGTGGTCACCCTAACTTGAAGGTGGTTTGTGGAGGAGCTGTTGTCAAGTGACACTTAAACCCGAACCATTTCAGTGTTTCCCTCCCTACCCCAAAGAAACAACCGCTGTAAAGATCAAGAGGCAGGCTCGAGGGCAGGTAGAAGTCGAAAGAAGTTGAACCGTGACGTCACAGCCTGCAGGTAAGTGATTGGCTGGTGACTGGAAAATAGTTTTTATTTTATTTTCCCTCAGGTGTTATCGTGCGGCACGCAGAGGTTGCGGAGAAGGGGAGTAAAAAAATTTTTAAACTTACTGTGGGGAGTTTCCAGGTGAATCCGGTCGGAGTGAGGACAGAGTGACTGCTGGGTAAGTAGTAAAGATTTAAATTGTTTGCGCAGGCCAATAACAGCTGATTGCTGTTTTCATGCGGGGCGCAGTGGTTGCTGGTTAAGTGTTTTATTTTTACCTGTATTTAAGTTGGGCAGTTTCTAAACCCTAGACACTGCACTTGTAGTGCCCCCCACCCTTCCACCTCCTTTAACCTAAGGGGTAGAGTGAATAACAGGTAAGCTCTTTCTTTCTTTTTCTTGTTTTATCTAGAGGGGATGGCAGGGATGCAATGTTCCTCCTGCAGAATGTTTGAGGTGAGGGACGCCGTCAGTGTCCCTGCTGATTTCATCTGTGGGAAGTGCACCCATCTCCAGCTCCTCAGAAACTGCGTTAGGGAGCTGGAGCTGGATGAACTTCGGATCATTCGGGAGGCACAGGTGGTCATAGATAGAAGCTTCAGGGGTGTAGTTACTCCGAAGAATAAAGATAGATGGGTGACGGTCAGAGGGGCTGAGAGGAAGCAGACAGTACAGGGATCCCCTGTGGTCATTCCCCTTAGTAATAAGTATACCGCTTTGGATACTGTCGGGGGGGGGGTGGGGGACTTACCAGGGGTAAGCCATGGGGTACAGGTCTCTGGCACAGAGTCTGTCCCTGTGGCTCAGAAGGGAAGGGGGGGAAAAGAGGAGTAGAGCATTAGTCATTGGAGACTCCATAGTTAGGGGGATAGATAGGAGATTCTGTGGGAACAAGAGAGACTCACGGTTGGTGTGTTTTCAGGATCCTTAAGGGGGAGGGGGAGCAGCCCCAAGTCGTGGTCCACATAGGTACCAACGCCATAGAACAGAGAACATAGAACATTACAGCGCAGTACAGGCCCTTCGGCCCTCCATGTTGTGCCGACCTGTGAAATCACTCTAAAGCCCATCTACACTATTCCCTTATCGTCCAGATGTCTATCCAGTGACCATTTGAATGCCCTTAGTGTTGGCGAGTCCACTACTGTTGCAGGCAGGGCATTCCACGCCCTTACTACTCTCGGAGTAAAGAACCTACCTCTGACATCTGTCTTATATCTACCTCCCCTCAATTTAAAGCTATGTCCCCTCGTGCTAGACATCACCATCCGAGGAAAAAGGCTCTCACTGTCCACCCTATCCAATGTACCGGGATTTTCCAAAAGACATTCGGTAAGATGTCACACAGAAAGTCACCTGGTGATATATTAGAATGGAGAGAGGATTGGTTAACAGACAGGAAGCAGACCGTGGGTATAAACGGGCTTTTTCAAATTTGCACACTATGACTAATGAAGTGTGGCAAGGATCAGCCCTCCAATGTAACAGAATCCGTATAGTTTATCTGGTTATGATATGAAACTAAATTAGCTCTATTTTAAATCAGATCCAAGAGTAATACATTGCTCAGATTTGATTCGACTAATGAGGGCAGATTTGAAAGAAACACTTGAATCTGTCCCTCTCTGACCTGTCTTCCACAGCTGTTGCTCCGAGCAAATCAAGATCTCTTTCAACCACATCGTACGCTTCAGAAAGCTTCCTGTCACGTTCCTGGAGGGCTAGCTTGGCATTCTGAAGAAGTGTGTGGATAGTATCATATTCTTCGCAGGAAAGGACTTTGTAAGCCACGCATAAGGTCCTCAGTCCCTCCTGAAATTAATAAAACTGTATTAAATACTAAAGTAATTATGTTGAAATCCATTGAGTGAGTGGCCCCTGCTGCATGTTGCAGAATTACAGTCTCACAAGTATTTAATAATTAGGGTTAGGGTTAGGGTTAAGCAACTTCAGCATTCAGAAACAGCACTCAGCTTAGGAACAATTTTATAATATTTATTTATTTCCACTGTAACATCAGTTCTCACATCTTAAAATATCCGCAACATTTCAGATATTGATAGATGCAGTTAAGGGGAAGCTGGATAAACATGAGGGCAAAAGTGATAGATGGCTATTTTGATAGGGTGAGGTGAAGTAGAGTGGCAGGAGGCTCACTTCGAGCATAAACAGCAGTATTGTCCCGATGGGCTGAATTGTCTGTTTCTGAGCTGTAAATCTAAGTACAACTCTGAGCCCCTATCCGAATTACCACCACTTCACTGCAAAATCATTGAATCGTGGAATTGCCACAGTGCAGAAGGAGGCCATTTGGCCCATCAAATCTGCGCTGACTCTCCAAATGAATACCCTACCCAGGCCCAATCCCTACTCTATCCCTGTAACCCCACCCAATCTTTGGACACGAAGGGGCAATTTGGCGAAGCCAATTCACCTAACCTGCACATCTTTGGACTATGTGGGGAAACCGGAGCAGACGCAGGGAGAACGTGCAAACTCCACATACGCAGTCGCCCAAGGCCGGAATCGAACCTGGGTCTCTGGCACTGTGGTGCAGCAGTACTAACCACTTCAACCTACAAATCTTATGTGAACAGAGTCACATCAACCAGTAATTCTTTCCTTCAATAAATACTGTTTAAACTTACAGAATACTTCAAGGTTTAAGGCAGGGAAAACCTGGGAACATTCAAAACCATTTTTAAAAAGACTCCCAAAATTGCTTTGACATACCACTGCATTCTGCTGAACTCTTTGCCGGACCAGGTCCAACTTCCCCTTCTTTACTCTGGGGAAAATTGATGAATCAGCTCCTTTACAGAACAGGATTATTTCCCCTGTTTAAGAGACAAAAACGTTTATGTTAATGAATTTTGTTTAAAATTTTGAGCTGCTGGTGGATACTGCCGATCAATGACAGGGTTTGTTTCAGCCTGCTCAGGAAAACTGATCCAGCACCAAAAACTCAGCTCAGCAAAATAAATCATTTAAGGTTTACCACAGAACTAGACAAATTTATAACTTTCACTTTCCGATTTAACCAATCTCACCTGAAGTCCCACCCACACGTAGGTACCTGATGCAATGCCATCTCTACACAGTCATGATGCAGCCCCATCTACTGTCAAGACAACGCATCAGGAAAAGCTAAGAAAATGCCACAGCTAAACCCCCTAATTGCTGATGGAGAATAACTCCTTAAAAAAGGAAATTAATGGTTGCCATCGAAGGTAGACCCTCTCCACCGACCCCCTGATGGTGAACCTGACCCTGCTGACGCCTTAGCTAAAGCCAGTGCCCGTAACGGACATTTCTGGTAACCACCCGGAGGGCAACCGATAAGCGCAGTGACCATCATTGCAGACCTAGCCCAGGCCCGATGCACGGGCAAATCCTTGAAAGCAATTTTAGATGGGACCTATCCAGCCCCATATGATAGGTGGAGGGACAAATTAACCATACAGAAAGGCTTAATTCTGAGAAATGGGAATTACATAGTCCCCACCCAAGACAGAAATCAGCTCAGCTACCAGTTCCATGATGGACAGCGACACCAGGGTATAGACACGGAACACCTCAAAACATAATGCTGGTGGCTGGAATTACGGAACGATGTGACACACTGCATTGAAAATTGCTTCAGTTGTGCACAGAATAACCCCGATAGATATACCAGGAAGGGAAAATTGAGGCACACCCACCCTGTGGAAGGATCCTGGACAAATCTCCAAGTGGATTACATTGGCCCACTCTCACCAAGTACAAACAGCTTGACGTATGTCCTGGTCATTATTAACACATTTACTAAATGGGTCGAGGTATTCCCTACTCGCACCAACACAGCTAAAGCAACAGTTAAAATCCTTGCCCACCAGATCTTTACACAATGGGGTCTTCCCCGCAGCACAGAGTCCAATCAAGGGACACACTTTACTGGGCGGGTCATGCAAAATGTAAGGGCCGTGTTCGGGATAAAACAGAATTTCCACATAACATACCACCCCCAGTCCAGTGGCATCATGGAGAGGATGAATCGCACCCTGAAATCTATCATTAGGAAAACAGTGCAGCAGAATAACACAACCTGGGACATGTATTTCTCTTTGCCCAAATGATCATTCAAAACACCATTTCCAGCTCCACCGGATTCACCCCCCACACACTCATGACAGGCCGACCTATGAAGGGTGTCGAGTATCTGTTAGGGCTAGACCTAGCCGACCCCGCCATCACAGCCCTCACACATGAGAAAGCTGTTCAACAGATCACGAGAATATCAAAGCGGCCTAACTGGCTGCTGCTGTCCGACTTGGTGCTCGGAAGAAGCAGAGTAAGGCCTACTTTGACAAGAAGGTCCACCCGGTAGAATACACAGTCAGACAGCAAGTTATGATCTTGCTGTATAACCCCAGCTCCTTCCTATCCCCTAAATGTGCCGGCCCCTACACTGTTGCTGACAAGGTGAGTCCCTCAAGTTTATAAAATTGCATTCCCAAACTGCAAGACCGGCTGGTTCCATATCAACCAACTTATAGATAAATACCCTGATTATCTATAACCAAAGTGTTGAAAGAGGTGGCTGCAGAGATAGTAGATACATTGGTGGTCATCTTTCAAAATTCTATAGGCTCTGGAATGATTCCTGGAAGGCGACAACTGTAATCCTACGAAGTAAAAACTAAGATAGAGAGAAAAAAGGGCGAGCATAGATCTGTTAACCTGACATCGGTCGTAGGGAAAATTCTAGAGTTTATAATAAAGGATGTGATAACAGGAGACTTAGAAAATAATGGTAGGATTGGGCAGAGTGAACATGGATTTATGAAGGAGAAATCATGTTTAACAAACTTGTTTGTGGGGACAGCACGGTGGTGCAGTGGTTAGCACCGCTGCCTCTTGGCGCCAAGGACCCGGGTTCAATTCCGGCCCCGGGTCACTGTCCATGTGGAGTTTGCACATTCTCCCCATGTCTGCGTGGGTCTCACCCCCACAACCCAAAGATCTGCAAGGTAGAATCATGGAATTTACAGTGCAGGAGGCCATTCAGCCCATCGAGTCAGCACTGGCCCTTGGAAAGAGCCCCACTACTTCAGCCCACGCATCCCCCCCATCCCCATATCCCAGAAACCGTACCTCACCTTTTGAACACCAAGGTGCAATTAATCATGGCCAATCCAGCTAACCTGCACGTCTTTGGACTATGGGAGGAAACCGGAGCACCCGGAGGAAACCCACACACACATGGGGAGAAAGTGCAAACTCCACACAGACAGTTACCCAAGGCCGGAATTGAACCCGGGACCCTGGTAGGTGGATTGGTCACGCAAAATTTCCCCCTAACTTGAAGTAAAAAGAATTGGGTATCTCAAATTGATATTAAAAAACTACTTGTTTGTTTTCATAAGGTCCGACACAAAAGGTTAGTAAAATTAGAGCACATGGGATTGGCGTTGATATACTGGCATAGATTGGCAGCTGGTTGGTGGACAGAAAACAAATGTCATAATTATTGAGTTTCACAACAAAGAAAGAGGCCCTTTGGCCCCGCGTGCCCGTGCCAGTCATTAAACATTTACTATTCTAATAATAATGGGACATAGGACTCGCAGGCTGTGCCAACATTTATTGCCCATCCCTAATTGCCCTTGAGAGGGCAGTTAAGAAGCATCTGGAGTCACATGTAGGCCAGACCAGGACCCTAAAGGACATTAGTGAATCAGATGGGTTTTTACAACAATCGACAATAGTTTCAAGATCATTAGGTTTTTAAATCCAGATATTTATTGAACTCAAATTTCACCATCAGGGTTGGCAGGATTTGAACCTGGGCCCCCAGAGCATTACTCTGGGTTTTTTCACTGGTTCAGTGACAATACTACTACGCCCACAGACTTGAGGGGTACCACAAGGATCAGTGCTTGGGTCCCAGCTGTTCACAATCTATATCAATGATTTGTATGTGGGCATAAAATGTATTCTTTCCGAGTTTGAAGATGACACAATACTAGGTGGAAGTGCGAGTCATGAGGACTTGGAAACGTGCAAAAATGTAGCACATGGATTACAATGTGGATAAATGTGAGGTTATCCACTTTGGGAGGAAAAACAGAAATGTAGAGCATTTGTTAAATGGAGAGAGGCTGGGAGGGGCTGAATTTCATAGGGACTTGGGTGCCCTGGTTCAGGAGTAATTGAAAACTAACATGCAGGTACAGCAAGCAATTAAGAAAGCTAATGATATGTTGGTCTTTCTTCCAAGAGGATTTGAGTGTAGGAGAAAAGACGTCTTACTGCAATTATGTACGATCTTAAGGAGACCGCACCTAGAGTATTATGTGCAATTTTAGTCTCCTTACCCAAGGAAAGATGTACTTGCCCTAGAGGGAGTGTACGCACACAAACACACATCAGACTCACTCACACCAACCCTGTAATGTCGATCCAATCTCAACCACCAGGTTAAATCCAATCACACTCACCTGTTTTGGATCTAACAATGACACTCATACGGCGTCTCACAGAGTCAAAATTCAATATCTGGAGTAATTCATACCTTCAAAAGAATGAAAAGATGTGAATTTAACAGCAATGTGCTTCCCTCGGACTGAGAGAATTATGGCTACATTTCCAGTTAGTTGGAACGTTATTTTATTTCCCTTTAACTGAGAGTGGTACGTAATATTGTAGCCGTCGCTTCCACCGTAAGCTGTCGCCAAAGCCCCGAAAGACCATGGGTGCGATTTAACCACCGGATTGCAAAGGCTGGATAAATAGCGGAAAAGGCCAAAATTGAGATTGGCACCAGGCGCAAATCAATTCACAATTTAACCGGCCTGCTCCCAATGGCAAGTTCCCAAAAATGATGAGCATATCATTAACCTCTCATTTGCATCGATTTAGATCTCATTACTGAGATTGAAGTCGAAGCTACGTCCTCCAGGGAACTAACTGGCTTCACGTGGGCATCGTTTAGTACTCCTCTTTTTTTAAAAGATGAAGCTGGCGCAATGGCTACGGAGTGGAGGTGAGGAGCTCTTTCCACTTTCCAGCATGTACCCCAGGGCCACTGGAGCTGCTGGTCCAGTGCTCGCGCAGTGAGGGTGGAATAGACTCCTCAGGGGAAGGTTGGGCTTGGATTGGATTGGATTGGATTTGTTTATTGTCATGTGTACCGAGGTACAGTGAAAAGTATTTTTCTGCGAGCAGCTCAACAGATCATTAAGTACATGAGAAGAAAAGGGAATGAAAAAAAATACATAATAGGGCAACACAACATATACAATGTAACTAGATAAGCACTGGCATCTGATGAAGCATACAGGGTGTAGTGTTAATGAAATCAGTCCATAAGAGGGTCGGGAGGGCTTAAGCCTTGTAAGGCCAAGGTTCACCCATGAAATGAAATGAAAAATGAAATGAAAATCACTTATTGTCACAAGTATGCTTCAAATGAAGTTACTGTGAAAAGCCCCTAGTCGCCACATTCCGGCGCCTGTTCGGGGAGGCTGGTACAGGAATTAAACCGTGCTGCTGGCCTGCCTTGGTCTGCTTTAAAAGCCAGCGATTTAGCCCAGTGTGCTAAACCAGCCCCTGGACTTGGGGGGGGGGGGGGTGAGGAGCTTTTGCGTCTGTGAGCCATCATTGAATATTGTGGAGACCCATAAGAGGGGCCAACCACTGCTGCATCCTGTCTGTCCTGCCAAACGCTTCCAGGCAGAACCTGCTCTTGGCTCAATGTTGAAGGTCACTTTAACTCCCTTTGACTGTGAGCAGCCTCTAGCTTCACAACTGAAGGCTCTTGCTAATGAGGAATTGGCCTTGTTAGTTCTTGGCTTCTCGTGGGCACATGTGTCATGTCTCATACGATGATCAGTGTATTGCATTTCAATCAAATTTTGAATCCTGAACACTGTGCCTAAACTCTGAGAGAGTCAGCACCATGGAGGCTGCTGCCAACACTCAAACACTGAACAGCAGGGCTTCAACACTTTGGATCTTCACGCGACCAAAGTGTAAGTGTGTGGATCAGGGGAGGATACGTGAGCACAGTCTCCCGTTCCAGGCAGAGTTCTGGGCTCTAGGGGCTCATGAAGTGGTCCGGGGGTTGCAGAGGAAGGTTTGCCAGCACAACTGGCTCAGCAGATGGTACTCTGAGAGCAGGCAGGGCACATAAGGATGGAGGAGGCTTGGGGGAATGGAGGGTCCTGAGATGGAAATCCTGATTGTCAGTCCATCTCCTTCTCCAATTCCTTACAGATAACAAAATAGCTGGTGTTGTTGGTAATGCAGAGGCTGCCCTCGCATTGTTAGTGGCAGCCATGTGGCCAGAAGACAGAGGAGGCAGCAGCATTGAAGCAGGCTGGAGGTGGCATCACACCCTGAAGCAGCATTAGGCCGAGGAGGAACCTAGAAGGGGATGCCAGCGACAGCCCAAGATGTACATGAGTCGTTGGTCTTTTGAAGAGGTGACAGACAGCATGTGCCGCAGGAGACTCTGTCTCAACAAAGAGACAGTGCAGCATCTGTGCCACATGTTCGCGGACTTGGCACCCCTTGGAGGAGGAGGATACCGGCTCCCGGCATCCGTGAAGGTCACCGCAGACGTCAACCTTTGTGCAAACAGATCATTCCAGGGCTCGAGCGGGGACTTGTGCAGCATATCCACTAGTAACATCTGCTGGTATGGTAACACTCACACTCTGCATTTCGTGGAGATGGTAACTTTGGAGCAGACTTTACAAGAGCAGGAAGGCAGTAAAAGCACTGGGCACAAAATCATCAGAAATAGAATCACAGAATGGTTAACGGGATTGGTTAACAGGTGATGAGGCCATTTAGCCGTTAAGTCCGTGCCAGGCCTCGACAAGAGCAATTCGACGAACGTCACTCACTCTGTCTGCATAGCCCTGCAATTTCTTCCCCCTATGTGTACATATCCATTTTCCTTTTAAAAGCCATGATTGACTGTGCCTCCACCAGACTCTTTGGCAGTGCATTCCAGATGATAAAGCACACTATGTAAAATGGTATTATTTTGGCTCTTTTGCCAACCACAAGAGGGAAATTTACCAATGCCAAGTTCACACTCGTGTGAAAATATGAACTTCATGATCATGAATACAGCAGCTGTAAATTTCAGCAGTGGACTTTGTGAAAGGAATCATGTGGTAATTGATGAAATTCAATATAAAATGTTAGTTTATTAAACAGATTTCCAGTTGAAAATCACCCTACTTCATGCAATTAATGCAAATAATTATTTTGGATGGTGGATATACTCACTATGAAATAATTCTGGGTGAAATTCCAGCATTCCTGTCTGTCTGATCCCCCTTCTGCTCTGGAAGGGATTGTAATTTCCATTCTATTCCAAACATTTGAGCATTTTTAATGCAGGGAGACAGATTTTCACCACGGCTGAGGTCTCGGAGAAACCTCAGAGATTACTGGGACATTGTCTAAGACCATTTAAAAAATATTTCAACCCAGAAAAATTAGGATACCATAGAAAAGGATCATAACAAATAGAAAGGTCCAGGTAAGGTCAGGACAGTGAGATAGTACTTGACAAACATGACAATCTAACCATTAAAAAATTAATCTCTCAGCATATGATTAATCAGCATAAATTACAAAATCCCATACTCTGATTAGCTCATAGAAGTAAACCAGACATCTTGAGCAATGATGCACCCCTGCCGTGGGACCCCTGGCGGTGAGGGCTGCGATTAAAGGGAAACCCCGTTGACAATGGTGGGACCAGAAGATCCCGCAGCCAGCCAATCGTGCCGTCTCCGTCACGGCAAGTCACACAGCAGGATGCATGGAAATTCCCACCCAAGCTTGTACTTCAACTGCTGTTGTGTTTTCTAATCTCTGATCAAGAACATGCAAACTAGAATGAGGTAAATTTAAGGCTGGATCGTGGTAATATGAGTAACCAATGCGCACATTTTTTTAAAAATTAATTTACGGGATATGGGTGTCGCTGGTTAGGCCAGCATTTATTGCCCATCCCCAGTGGCCCTTCAGAAGGTGGGGGTGAATTACCGTCTTGAACTGCTGCAGTACCTGAGGTGTAGGTACACCCACTGTGCTATGAGGGAGGGAGATCCAAGATCTTGCCCCAGCGACAGTGAAGGAACGCCGATATATTTCCAAGTCAGGGAGGTGAGTGACTTGGAGAGGAACCTCCAGGTGGGTGGGGTTCCCAGGTATCTGCAGCTCTTGTCCTTCTAGATGGTAGTGGTCATGGGTTTGGAAGGTGCTGCCTAAGGAGCCTTGGTGAGTTACTGCAGTGCATCTTGTAGATGGTACACACGGCTGCCACTGTTTGTCAGTGGAGGGTTTGAATGTTTGTGGAAGGGGGAGCAATCAAGCAGGGCTGCTTTGTCCTGGATGGTGTTGAGCTTCTTCAGTGTTGTTGGAGCTGCGCTCATCCAGGCAATGTTAGACGTTTTAGTTGCTGTGATATGAAGAGTCTAAAGTTCTGTTCCTTTTTCACAAACACACATTTTATTTCATTCCAACAGCCTTTGCACAAAACTCGAACTATACATCACCTAGAGGCCACCTGAAGCCCCTTTACATATCAGTGTCAATTAATGGATACTTAACACAAATGAGAAAACTAACTGCAATGTCTCTTAACCCATTACTTAACAGTCTCCCCTTCCTTGGAGAAAAAAATAATAATTAGGTGAAAACAAAATTTCAAGAAACTCAAAAACACACGCATGATTTTTTTTGTTTGGACGAGAAAGAAAAAAAAACAGTCACAGAAACAAGCGCCCTTCATTAACAATATCCAAAAGTTTCTGTGAACTCGCCCCTCTTTTCGTAAAACAGTGACAGTTGATAGCTCCTGTCGACCTATTTAATTTTTGTTATTTCCCCTCTGTCCAACATCTGCTTCAAACTTGCGATGTCTATCCGTAACCTCTTTTCATTGACACTTTTTGTAGAGTGCACATTTTCCCACAGGGATTTATTGTCAATGTGACAGTCAATAGGTATATTACCCAAATCCCCTAATCCCAAAATTTCTGTCAATATCATACTTATATAAAAGGCCATATCCACCACCTCTACAAGGCTTAACATCTCAGCAGCCAAAGTGCTTTTTACCACTCTCCTTATTTTCTATGTTTCCCACACAAGCGGGCAACATTTACCATTGCTCCCCAAAAGGAAAATTATAAAACCTCCTGCGCTTGAAACCCCATCACATAAATTTGCGCAGGACGCATCACTATAAACTATGAGTTTCAAGTGCCTAAGGTCACCTAAAACCGGGAACTTCAAAACACACTCCTGCATTTTAAGTTTGGCCAAAGCTTTATTTGCTCTTATTATGTCTTCCACTTTGGGATCATTCATTTTTGTACTCAACTCTAAGACATGAAAACGCACGTCCGGTCTAATCTGTCTACCTAACCAGTTCAGTTTCCCAATTAAACTTCGCAGTTGCTCTTTTTCTATCTTTGAAACCATTGCGTCTTTTTGTGAAACTCGGCCACGACTAATTGCGATTGGGCTGATGCTTTCCAAATAAGATTGCTGACATAAAGTTGCCCCTAACTTAGTCTGTCCAATTTCCAGTCCAATATATTTAAATGCACCGGAAGCCTGACTTCCAACCCTGAATTCTTTCCTCAAACCAGAGATTACAATAGCTTCAAAATCACTAGTCCCACCCCACAAAAAATCATCGACATGCATCATAAAAATGCCAGAAAGATTTCCTTTACAGTGCCAGTAAAACATTGCAGGATCTGCTTTCAACTTGGCAACAGCCGAACTTTAACAAAATTGACCTTACCAAAAAATACCAGACTAGATGCATCATTTAATCCATATACACATTTATTCAACTTCCAGAGTACCCCTTCTGTGTTAGCTGCTTCTTTATGAGGACGGAGAAAAATGTCTCTCAGGAGCTGATGCCCCTGCAAAAAGGCAGCTTTTATATCTATAGATTTGCATTCCCATGCCTTTGTGGCTAATAGAGCCAAGACGATCTTTAAAATAACCTTTCCTGCTGTAGGTGAATCTACCCTTAAATCCTGATCTTCTAAGTTTTCTTCAAATCCCCTTGCCACGAGCCTGGCCTTTGCCTTATAAGTTCCATCCGGAAGAACCTTTTCCGTGCAAATCCATCTGTGGGATAGAGCTCTTTTTCCCCTATCCGGTACTTCCGTGTGTACCCCAAATTCACTCCAACTATGCAATTCTTGCTGTTTAGCTTCTTTGATAACTTTTTCATCTAATTTATTTGAAGCCACCAAAATCTCACGTGCATGTGGGCTTCTCCTCCTATTAGTATTCGTAGTCTTACTCATGTTCCGAGATCTTGATAAACTACATCCCCTCTCCCGCCCGGTATCTCGTTCTGTACTTCTACTGCTTGGTCTTTCCCTTCTGCTGTGGGATGTCCTTTCAGTAGTTCTCGACCTTTTCCTGCGGACCTGTTCACTATCCGATGTACTATCTTAACTGGCACTGCGTTTCTGTGCTTTCCATTTTTGAACTTCGTTTTCCCAATCCATTGTCTTGACTCCTTCCCCCGAATGCTGTACATTCAACCAATGTTTATACTTTCCAGTGGCCTTCCCTACTCTACTAATAACAGTTGCATCCTTCCATTGACTAGGCCCTTCAGGCAAGTATGTCACTTCTGTACCAACTTTTGGCAGTTGCCCTTTCGGAAAAATGGCCTGTTCTAATTCATCAGAAGTGTTGTGTTCCTCCACAGAAACCCTGTCTATATGAGTTAATTGGTCCTCATAGTTCTGTAACACATGCGTACCAGATGACTCTGGTTCCTCGTCATGTCTGTCTGCTCTGTCTAAATTTGAAAATTTGTAATCTGTACCCATTATCCTTGATGAATGTACCCTAACAGTTTGATTACCATGGTGCAAAATAATTGTTTTGCCATCTATGCCTGTGATTTTCCTTGGGCCTTTCCATTCATTAGAATTGTCTCTCTTATAGTATACCATGCCTCCTTGCTGAAAAATGGCATCTGATGGCCGTACGTGATGTCTTAAAGCTCTGCGAATTCTTTCAGAGACTTCTGCTCCCAAAAAAGCTTTTCTACTGCTATGTCACGCATTTAAATGTTCAGCAAAGCCAGAGCTAATTGTAGTCCCCTCCCAAGCTGGAGGCTGGTCATCCAAAATGGACAGAATTATAGGATTTCTACCAAACAGTAATTGATAAGGAATATAGCCCCCAACCATCTGCAATGAATTCTTTGCATGCACTGCCCATGCTAAAGCTGAATTTAGCCTGCAATTTGGTCGATCTGCCAAAATTTTCTGAAGCATGTCATCGATGACAGCGTGATTCCTTTCACAAACACCATTACTAAATGGGCTTTCTGCAGCCGTATTCATAACTCTGATATTCATGTTTTCACACATATCCCTAAAGTCATCATGAGCAAATTCTCCCCCATTATACGTAAGGAATTTTGCCGGTGGATACATTCCTGTCCCAATCCATTTTTCCATGATTTGATCCAGAATTACTCTCTTTTCTTTACTTCGTACAATCGTTGATTGACTAAATCTGGTTGCTAAATCTACAAAATGCAAAATAAATATATTATTTGCTTTATCCCAGACCTTAAGGTCCATGGCCACAATGTTGTTAAAATCCCTGGTCAAAGGTAGGGTTACTGTCGGTCTTGCTGTTGTCCTTCTGTACTTCCTACAAACTTCACAGCGGTCACTAACCTGTTCTATCAGTTTCGTATAGTCGTCATCCCTTACCCCTTGGCATCCTTTAATAAATTTTTCAGCCTCCGAGGAGACGGAAGTGCAAATTGCCTATGCAGTTTTAATATCACAAGCTTTTTATCAGCTAAAGTCCCATTTTCAACTGCCATTAACATATCCTTAACCACTCTACTTGAAATATTATTTGTCAGTAATGGAATACAATGGTGTCCCGACTGTGTAAATTGTAAGTCCACCGTCTTTCCAAAAACTGTTGCCTTATCCTGTTCCATATCCAGTTTCATGTGTGCTTTCTTCATCGATGGTCTGCTCAGAAGCAAAGGTATCTCACTTGATACAACATCCGTGCTAATGAAATGATTCACTCCGGCAATATTGCAAGGGATCACCACTCTTTTCAGCGACTTCAGAGTATTATCATCCCCAAACCTGAAACTTGTGGAACTTTCAAATTCCTTAACCTTGTTATGATTTTCAGCATTCAAAGAGTCCAGGTAACATTTTAACCAGTCAATTCCACACACAGTAGATGTGCAGCCACTGTCCAATACAGCACAGTTGAAGGATTCTGCAACCAACACCCTCATTACCGGTGTTCTGACTCTTCCGTGTCATGTGTCGCTTCAAACACTCTATCATAATGAGTTGGACAGTTGAAAGCATAATGGTATTGAGAGTCACATCGAAAACATCGATTTATCATGCCCCGTGCATTTCTGGGGTTTATCTTCCTATTGTAGGTTCTAACTGGGTTTCTGTCTTCATCATTTCCTTGTCTCGGTCTCCTTCTATAGTCTTGAGCCCTGTTCGTAGCCATACGATTTTGCCATCCTGTTCGTAGTGCATCTTCCATATTCTGCCTTATTGCAGGCTGACCTATTTGGGTCATCAGAGCCATCGGAATCGAATGTTTCCCCAGAAACTTTTGTAAAGCTTTTGTCATCTGTTCGAATAAGGTATCCTTATCAGTAAACTGAACTCCTGTCAAAACCAGGAGCCTATCCATGTTGCTCACTCTAGCACAGTCAAGTAATTTAAAGGCCAACACAGACTGTGGAAATTCCAGATTGTGTTTCTGCAGCCTTTTATATAGTCTGCCAAATTCCATTATATAGTCTTCCATGGAGATATCCTCCATTTTCCGGAACTTATCAAAATCCGACCATGCTTCATATGCACTTAACAAGTCATCTTTCTTATAAATCTTATCCATATAATGTAATAAAGTCTCCAGACCTTCTTCTGAGTCTAACTCTTCCAATTCCAGCTCAGAAAGCACTTTTTGGATTTTACTGCCATATGGTAGAGAAAGAGCCAATGCCATACCTTGTTTTCTCTTCCCCAAAGCAGTTACTTTAGTCCACATAACTACTGCACTTCTCCATTGGTCGTACGATTCCCTTTCAGAAAGTAAAGGAGGATAGTCATATCCAGCCATCTTTATCCTCGGTTCAGCCATATATCCCTTTTATTTTCTCACTCACTCCTTGGTTTGATCTGAAAAGTTGTATCTTTCAACCCTTCACATTTACACAGCAACCATCCTCTGCTACCAATTGTTAGACGTTTTAGTTGCTGTGATATGAAGAGTCTAAAGTTCTGTTCCTTTTTCACAAACACACATTTATTTCATTCCAACAGCCTTTGCAGAAAACTCTAACTATACATCACCTGACAGAGACCACCTGAAGCCCCTTTACATATCAGTGTCAATGAATGGATACTTAACATAAATGAGACAACTAATTGCAATGTCTCTTAACCCATTACTTAACAGGCAAGTGGGGAGTATTCCATCACACTCCTGACTTGTGCCATGTAGATGATGGACAGGCTTTGGGGGGTCAGGAGGCGAGTTACTCTCCGGAGGATTTCTAGCCTTTGATCTGCCCTGGTAGCCACAGTATTAATATGGCTAGTCCAGTTCAGTTTATGATCAATGGTAACCCCCAGGATGTTGATTATGGGTGGCAGAGCTGTCACATCTACAGGCTAATTGTCCAGAATGCGTATTTCAGTGGTATATATTCCAGAGGAGTGAATAAAGGGAATTGATAATTGTGGGATGATCAGGAAAAGTCACTGGCAAGTTCAAATGTTGGTTGAATGTTCACAAATCAGCAAGGTCTACGAACTGGAAGATTGGGACAGAATGAAAAGCAGGAAAACAAGTTGTAAGCTGGAAGGACATTTTTTTTTTTAATGATTTCATGAGATGTGAGCATTGTTAAAAAGCCAGCATTTGTCATCCGACTCGAATTGGCCTTAAGCACAAGCAGACTTGCCTTTCAACTTCAGCCTCTGGATTCTCAAGCTCCATAAAATTGTCCTTTACCTGCAGGAAGGTGAAGCCATGTCTGTGAACAAAAAAACAAATAAAGTCACTAAACATCCATCAAAAAATAATTTAACAAGGGCAGCACTTCTTCCTCACGGCGCCGAGGTCTCGGGTTCGATCCCGGCTCTGGGTCACATTCCGTGTGGAGTTTGCACATTCTTCCCGTGTTTGCGTGGGTTTCACCCCCACAACCCAAAGATGTGCAGGTTGGCCATGCTAAATTGCCCCTTATTTGGAAAAAATGAATTGGGTAATCTAAATTTATAGAAAAAAAAAGGACTGCAGAGCTCAATCTGATCCATTGGATGTGAAATTGCTGAGCTCTGTCTACCACTGACAGGGGGGGGGGGGGGGGGGGGCTGGATGGGGCAACGATAGGTGGAGATAGACAAAAATGTTGTGGACAGAAGACAAAAGGAATGTAAATAGGGGTGATTAAGGCTAAGAATGGAGCTGATCATGGATAGATCCATTTCAAGTTGTTTGGTACCTCTTTACACCTTCAACCAGGGCAATCTCATCTGGCGAAGAGGAAATGTAGACTGAGGATCTCCCATCCTGGTGCTGCTTCTGACAATCAGTCTGGTCCTCTCTCTTAACCTGGACTGTGTGGCAAAGACACAGTGCACGAAAAAACAGCTCCTTTCTTTCCTAGAAGTAACACAACCAAATGAATGATGGACAACGAAACAATGGCAGGACAGATCAGTGCGCCATTTGCCAATAGGTCTACTACCCTACTTTGCTGACATGGCCAAGCATAAATGTAACCTACTACCATACTTCTATCATATGTAATCAGAAAGGCTTTTTATCAGAGCCTCTAGTCTAGGATTTAATGTGGCCTTAAATATTTTCATGGCCACTCCAAAGGCATGGGGCTGGATTCTCCGTCCCGCCACATTTCTGGTTCAGCATGAGGCGGGATTCTCAGTCCCGCCACATTTCTGGTTCAGCATGAGGCGGGATGCTCCGTTTCGCCGGCTGATCAATGGAGTTTCCCCATTGTGGGGCTAAAAAATCTTGCATTCAAGAAAACTGCTGCGATGTCTTTCTAAATGATCTGATATTACCAGCTTAACATTTACCTCAGGTCTGGTCCCAAATAACAGCCTTACCTGGTCAGCTATTCCAGCAGCCTTACCTGGTCAGCTATTCCAGCAGGCGCATCAATGAAATCCATTGCTGCATTACTGTAAAAGCTTTGACCATTAGATATAAAGTGCTGTACATGCACATGGCCATCGATGCAGCACTCAATAAACTCCATATTATTCTCAGTCAGCGTTCCTGTTTTATCTGTGAAAACATATTCAACCTGTAACAGATACAGAAAATGATTAGCAAAATCAGTTTCACGATTAGAAGCTGCAACACAATTAAGCATGAAGCAGTTAATCTAACGGGTTCCTCACAGTCAGGGTAAGTGTATCGTGTTGATTAGTTTAAGGATCTCAGTGTCATGTCATAATCTCAGGAATCCGTATCGGACTCTGAAACGGAGCCTCCTTGAGCACAGGATCACTGGACAACTGTGTTGAACAAACCTGAAAATTCCCTAACCTGCAATCCTTAAACGGACCACTGGAGGGCAGAGCAAAACAGATTCATAAACATTTCGCAACATCGAGCATGACAGACACCCGCTCACCCATCACACCCTCACAGCACAGACCCCCCCGCCCCATCACACCCTCACAGCACAGACCCCCCCATCACACCCTCACAGCACAGACACCCCCGCCCCCATCACACCCTCACAGCACAGACCCCCCCATCACACCCTCACAGCACAGACACCCCCCATCACACCCTCACAGCACAGACCCCCCGCCCCCATCACACCCTCACAGCACAGACACCCCCCCCCATCACACCCTCACAGCACAGACACCCCCCCATCACACCCTCACAGCACAGACCCCCCCCCAATCACACCCTCACAGCAGACACCCCCGCCCCATCACACCCTCACAGCACAGACACCACCGCCCCCATCACACCCTCACAGCACAGACACCCCTCCCATCACACCCTCACAGCACAGACACCCCCGCCCCCATCACACCCTCACAGCACAGACCCCCCGCCCCCATCACACCCTCACAGCACAGACCCCCCATCACACCCTCACAGCACAGACCCCCCGCCCCCATCACACCCTCACAGCACAGACACCCCCCATCACACCCTCACAGCACAGACACCCCCCATCACACCCTCACAGCACAGACCCCCCCATCACACCCTCAGCACTGACCCCCCGCCCCATCACACCCTCACAGCACAGACACCACCGCCCCCAACACACCCTCACAGCACAGACACCCCCCATCACACCCTCACAGCACAGACCCCCCCATCACACCCTCACAGCACAGACACCCCCCATCACACCCTCACAGCACAGACCCCCCCATCACACCCTCAGCACTGACCCCCCGCCCCATCACACCCTCACAGCACAGACACCACCGCCCCCAACACACCCTCACAGCACAGACACCCCCCATCACACCCTCACAGCACAGACCCCCCGCCCCCATCACACCCTCACAGCACAGACCCCCCGCCCCCATCACACCCTCACAGCACAGACCCCCCCCAATCACACCCTCACAGCAGACACCCCCGCCCCCATCACACCCTCACAGCAGACACCCCCGCCCCATCACACCCTCACAGCACAGACCCCCCATCACACCCTCACAGCACAGACACCCCCGCCCCCATCACACCCTCACAGCACAGACCCCCCCCATCACACCCTCACAGCACAGACACCCCCGCCCCTCAAAACACCCTCACAGCACAGACACCCCCGCCCCTCAAAACACCCTCACAGCACAGACACTCCCGCCCCCCATCACACCCTCACAGCACAGACACCCCCGCCCCTCAAAACACCCTCACAGCACAGACACTCCCGCCCCCCATCACACCCTCACAGCACAGACACCCCCACCCCTCAAAACACCCTCACAGCACAGACACCCCCGCCCCTCAACAAACCCTCACAGCACAGACACCCCCGCCCCTCAAAACACCCTCACAGCACAGACACCCCCGCCCCTCAACACACCCTCACAGCACAGACACTTCCCCCCCCCCCCCCCTCCCCCCCAATCACACCCTCACAGCAGCACACACCCCCATCAATCACCTCAAAGGACAAATCCCCCACTACCCTCAAAGCACTTAACCTCCCAAAGCCTCACAGGGCTGACCTCCCCCCACTGCCCTTGCAGCACAAGCACCCCAGCTTCCCTCACAGTACGGAGCCGTCACTGCCCACACAGAACATACACCCACATTCCACTCAGAAAAGCCCCCCCACAGTAGACCTCACCCGCATGCCGCAGTCTGAAGCCACCATTCCCCACAGAACAGGCTCCCAATTCCTCTCTTTGCAGTGCACCCCATCTGCAACCTGACCATTCACTCCTAGCACCCCCTGTACCTCCAGTTCCCCCATGATTCAGGCCCCTACCCCCCAACAAGCAGAGACTCCGCCCCATGTCAGTACAGCCCCCACCCTTACCTTCACTCAACCCCCCGTCCCCAGCAGCCTACTCTCACCAATCCCGTTATTCCCTGTGTTCCACACCCCCTTCAACATCCCCCACCCCCAATCACACTCCTATCCTCACACAACCCCTCATCCCTGACCTCCATTCACCCCTCCATCTTTGCCCTCTCACATTTCTGGCTCCCTCGCCCACATCTGGGCCCTCCCTTAGCCTCGGAATCACAGATCACCACCCATTTTAGGTCCGAACTGGTAACTCCACTCTGAGGTGATTAAATCCACCAACCTGCCCCAATTCTTCATTCAGGTCCGACGTGTTCACGATTGGCCCCTCACAAGTTTCATCGTCAAACATGTCCTCATCCCAAGAAATGAAATAGGAGCCTAGAAACTTTTGCATTTCCACAGTGACGTACATGGAGACCGGAATGATATAATTGAAGAGGACCATAAAGGCCAGGAAATCTGTGAATGATGACAGGAACTAGGAAAAAGCAAAAAGGAAATATGAGATTTCTCCTCTCAATAAATTAGGCAAAAACATAATTTAAAACCAATGTAGTTCTGCACCTTATCAATCGCTACGTCAATGGGTTGGATTTTATGTTCCCCCACCACTGAATCTGAAGGTGGTGGGGGGGCTCATTAAATCCAGCAGGTGAAGTGCTGACCAACCTGCTTCTGCCTCCACCACAATTTTACCAGCAATTGATGCCCCACGACTGGCATTTAGCAGATGGCAGGAAAGGTCCACGCCAAATGCCCAGCCCAACAAGGTCCCAATCATGGGTTGGTGGTAGGCTCTCTCCTTAATGGCACCACCCAACTCCCGACCCAAGGTGTGACCCTCCCTCTGGGGCCTCTCAATCCCCAATCCCCTCATCAGGCCCCTCACTGTGACCCAGTGCCCCTCAATTCCTCAAGCCCCAAGTGCAAAACCAGCAATGGCCAAGGCTCCCTTTAGCGCTGATGGTACTGAGTAATGGCTGGCACCTACTTGCCCATTTGGTAAACCATTGGTCTTATATCGGTCTTCCATCTGCTGCTTTTGTTGTACAGGCAAGTCATACCTTTACTGGAATTATGCTGATTCCAAGATAAGGAGAATGCTGCACGATTCACCTCGACACCTCCGACAGATGCAGTGGCAATGAGAGTGTCAAGTCAGGGGAGGAGGTGATGG
>NW_027308760.1:0-72000 GCF_047496885.1 Scyliorhinus torazame
TGCTGAGGATGGTTTTCTGCAGGTTGTGTTATTGGGAGGTGAGTGGAGATGCGGAGGATGGGTTTCTGCAGGTTGTGTTATTGGGAGGTGAGTGGAGGTGCTGATGATGGGTTTCTGCAGGTTGTGTTACTGGGAGGTTAGAGAAGATGCTGGGTTTCTGCAGGTTGTGTTATTGGGAGGTGAGTAAAGATGCTGAGAATGGGTTTCTGCAGGTTGTGTTATTGGGAGGTGAGTGGAGATGCTGAGGATGGGTTTCTGCAGGTTGTGTTATTAGGAGGTGAGTGGAGATGCTGAGGATGGGCTTCTGCAGGTGGAGATGATGAGGATGGGTTTATGCAGATTGTGTTATTGGGAGGTGGGTGAAGATGCTGAGGATGGGTTTCTGCAAGTCGTGTTATTGGGAGGTGAGTGGAGATGCTGAGGATGGGTTTCTGCAGGTTGTGTTATTGGAAGATGAGTGGAGATGTCGAGGATGGCTTTCTGCAGGTTGTGTTATTGGAAGGTGAGTGGAGATGCTGAGGATGGGTTTCTGCAGGTTGTGTTATTGGAAGATGAGTGAAGATGCTGAGGATGGGTTTCTGCAGGTTGTGTTATTGGGAGGTGAGTGGAGATGCTGAGGATGGGTTTCTGCAGGTTGTGTTATTGGAAGATGAGTGGAGATGTCGAGGATGGCTTTCTGCAGGTTGTGTTATTGGAAGGTGAGTGGAGATGCTGAGGATGGGTTTCTGCAGGTTGTGTTATTGGAAGGTGAGTGAAGATGCTGAGGATGGGTTTCTGCAGGTTGTGTTATTGGAAGTTAGTGAAGATGCTCAGGATGTGTTTCTGCTGGTTGTGTTATTCGGAGGTGAGTGAAGATGCTGAGGATGGGTTTCTGAAGGTTGTGTAATTGGGGGATGAGTGGAGATGCTGAGGATGGGTTTCTGCAGGTCGTGTTATTGGGAGGTGAGTGGAGATGCTGAGGATGGGTTTCTGCAGGTTGTGTTATTGGAAGATGAGTGGAGGTGTCGAGGATGGCTTTCTGCAGGTTGTGTTATTGGAAGAATAGTGAAGATGCTGAGGATGGGTTTCTGCAGGTTGTGTTATTGGGAGGTGAGTGGAGATGCTGAGGATGGGTTTCTGCAGGTTGTGTTATTGGAAGGTGAGTGAAGATGCTGAGGATGGGTATCTGCAGGTTGTGTAATTGGGAGGTGAGTGAAGATGCTGAGGATGGTTTTCTGCAGGTTGTGTTATTGGGAGGTGAGTGGAGATGCGGAGGATGGGTTTCTGCAGGTTGTGTTATTGGGAGGTGAGTGGAGGTGCTGATGATGGGTTTCTGCAGGTTGTGTCACTGGGAGGTTAGAGAAGATGCTGAGGATGGGTTTATGCAGGTTGTGTTATTGTGAGGTGAGTGGAGATGCTGAGGATGGGTTTCGGCAGATTGTGTTACTGGGAGGTGAGTGGAGATGCTGAGGATGGGTTTCTGCAGGTTGTGTTATTGGAAGGTGAGTGGAGATGCTGAGGATGGGTTTCTGCAGGTTGTGTTATTGGGAGGCCAGCGGAGATGCAGAGGATGGGTTTCTGCAGGTTGCGTTATTGGGAGGCGAGCGGAGATGCAGAGGATGGGTATCTGCAGGTTGTGTTATTGGAAGGTGAGTGGAGATGCTGAGGCTGGGTTCCTGCAGGTTGTGTTATTGAGAGGCGAGTGGAGATGCAGAGGATGGGTTTCTGCAGGTTGTGGTATTGGAAGGTTAGTGTAGATGCTGATGATGGGTTTCAGCAGGTTGTGTTATCGGGACGTGAATGGAGATGCTGAGGATGGGTTTCTGCTGGTTGTGTTATTGGGAGATGAGTGGAAATGCTGAGAATGGGTATCTGCAGGTTTTGTTATTGGGAGGTGAGTGGAGATGCTGAGAATGGGTTTCTGCAGGTTGTGTTATCGGGACGTGAATGGAGATGCTGAGAATGTATTTCTGCAGGTTGTGTTATTGGGAGGTGAGTGAAGATGCTGAGGATGGGTTTCTGCAGGTTGTGTTTTTGGGAGGTGAGTGAAGATGCTGAGGATGCGTTCCTGCAGTTTGTGTTATTGGGAGGTGTGTGGAGATGCTGAGGATAGGTTTCTGCAGGTTATGTTATTGTAAGGAGATGGAGATGCTGAGGATGGGTTTCTGCAGGTTGTGTTATTGGGAGGTGAGTGGAGATGATGAGGATGGGTTTCTGCAGGTTGTGTTATTGGGAGGTGAGTGGAGATGCTGAGGAAGGGTTTCTGCAGGTTGTGTTATTGGAAGGTTAGGGAAGATGCTCAGGACGGGTTTATGCAGATTGTGTTATTGGGAGGTGGGTGAAGATGCTGAGGATGGGTTTCTGCAGGTCGTGTTATTGGGAGGTGAGTGGAGATGCTGAGGATGGGTTTCTGCAGGTTGTGTTATTGGAAGATGAGTGGAGATGTCGAGGATGGCTTTCTGCAGGTTGTGTTATTGGAAGGTGAGTGGAGATGCTGAGGATGGGTTTCTGCAGGTTGTGTTATTGGAAGGTGAGTGAAGATGCTGAGGATGGGGTTCTGCAGGTTGTGTTATTGGGAGGTGAGTGGAGATGCTGAGGATGTGTTTCTGCAGGTTGTGTTATTGGGAGATGAGTGAAGATGCTGAGAATGGGTTTCTGCAGGTTGTGTAATTGGGAGGTGAGTGGAGATGCTGAGGATGGGTTTCTGCAGGTTGTGTTATTGGAAGATGAGTGGAGATGTCGAGGATGGCTTTCTGCAGGTTGTGTTATTGGAAGGTGAGTGGAGATGCTGAGGATGGGTTTCTGCAGGTTGTGTTATTGGAAGGTTAGTGTAGATGCTGATGATGGGTTTCAGCAGGTTGTGTTATCGGGACGTGAATGGAGATGCTGAGGATGGGTTTCTGCTGGTTGTGTTATTGGGAGATGAGTGGAAATGCTGAGAATGGGTATCTGCAGGTTTTGTTATTGGGAGGTGAGTGGAGATGCTGAGAATGGGTTTCTGCAGGTTGTGTTATCGGGACGTGAATGGAGATGCTGAGAATGTATTTCTGCAGGTTGTGTTATTGGGAGGTGAGTGAAGATGCTGAGGATGGGATTCTGCAGGTTGTGTTTTTGGGAGGTGAGTGAAGATGCTGAGGATGCGTTCCTGCAGTTTGTGTTATTGGGAGGTGTGTGGAGATGCTGAGGATAGGTTTCTGCAGGTTATGTTATTGTAAGGAGATGGAGATGCTGAGGATGGGTTTCTGCAGGTTGTGTTATTGGGAGGTGAGTGGAGATGATGAGGATGGGTTTCTGCAGGTTGTGTTATTGGGAGGTGAGTGGAGATGCTGAGGAAGGGTTTCTGCAGGTTGTGTTATTGGAAGGTTAGGGAAGATGCTCAGGACGGGTTTATGCAGATTGTGTTATTGGGAGGTGGGTGAAGATGCTGAGGATGGGTTTCTGCAGGTCGTGTTATTGGGAGGTGAGTGGAGATGCTGAGGATGGGTTTCTGCAGGTTGTGTTATTGGAAGATGAGTGGAGATGTCGAGGATGGCTTTCTGCAGGTTGTGTTATTGGAAGGTGAGTGGAGATGCTGAGGATGGGTTTCTGCAGGTTGTGTTATTGGAAGGTGAGTGAAGATGCTGAGGATGGGGTTCTGCAGGTTGTGTTATTGGGAGGTGAGTGGAGATGCTGAGGATGTGTTTCTGCAGGTTGTGTTATTGGGAGATGAGTGAAGATGCTGAGAATGGGTTTCTGCAGGTTGTGTAATTGGGAGTTATGTGGAAATGCTGAGGATGGATTTCTGCAGGTTGTGTTATTGGAAGAATAGTGAAGATGCTGAGGATGGGTTTCTGCAGGTTGTGTTATTGGAAGGTTAGGGAAGATGCTGAGGATGGATTTCTGCAGGTTGTGTTATTGGGAGGTGAGTGAAGATGCTGAGGACGGGTTTCTGCTGGTTGTGTTATTGGGAGGTGAGTGGAGATGCTGAGGATGGGTTTCTGCAGGTTGTGTAATTGGGAGGTGAGTGAAGATGCTGAGGATGGTTTTCTGCAGGTTGTGTTATTGGGAGGTGAGTGGAGATGCGGAGGATGGGTTTCTGCAGGTTGTGTTATTGGGAGGTGAGTGGAGGTGCTGATGATGGGTTTCTGCAGGTTGTGTTACTGGGAGGTTAGAGAAGATGCTGGGTTTCTGCAGGTTGTGTTATTGGGAGGTGAGTGAAGATGCTGAGAATGGGTTTCTGCAGGTTGTGTTATTGGGAGGTGAGTGGAGATGCTGAGGATGGGTTTCTGCAGGTTATGTTATTAGGAGGTGAGTGGAGATGCTGAGGATGGGCTTCTGCAGGTGGAGATAATGAGGATGGGTTTCTGCAGGTTGTGTTATTGGAAGGTGAGTGAAGATTCTGAGGATGGGTTTCTGCAGGTTGTGTTATTAGGAGGTGAGTGGAGATTCTGAGAATGGGTTTCTGCCGGTTGTGCTATTGGGAGCTGAGTGGAGATGCTGAGGATGGGTTTCTGCAGGTTGTGTTATTGGGAGGTGAGTGGAGATGCTGAGGATGTGTTTCTGCAGGTTGTGTTATTCGGAGGTGTGTGAAGATGCTGAGGATGGGTTTCTGCATGTTGTGTTATTGGAAGGTGAGTGAAGATGCTGAGGATGGGTTTCTGCAGATTGTGTAATTGGGAGATGAGTGGAGATGCTGAGGATGGGTTTCTGCAGGTTGTGTTATTGGGAGATGAGTGACGATTCTGAGGATGGGTTTCTGCAGGTTGTGTTATTGGGAGGTGAGTGAAGATGCTGAGGATGCGTTTCTGCAGGTTGTGTTCTTGGGAGGTGAGTGAAGATGCTGAGGATGTGTTTCTGCAGGTTGTGTTATTGGAAGGTCAGTAGAGATGCTGAGAATGGGATTCTGCAGGTTGTGTAATTGGGAGATGAGTGGAGATGCTGAGGATGGGTTTCTGCAGGTTGTGTTATTGGGAGATGAGTGACGATTCTGAGGATGGGTTTCTGCAGGTTGTGTTATTGGGAGGTGAGTGAAGATGCTGAGGATTGGTTTCTGCAGGTTGTGTTCTTGGGAGGTGAGTGAAGATGCTGAGGATGTGTTTCTGCAGGTTGTGTTATTGGAAGGTGAGTGGAGTTGCTGAGGATGGGTTTCTGCAGGTTGTGTTATGGGAAGGTGAGTGAAGATGCTGAGGATGGGTTTCTGCAGGTTGTGTTATTGGGAGGTGAGTGAAGATGCTGAGGATGGGATTCTGCAGGTTGTGTTATTGGGAGGTGAGTGAAGATGCTGAGGATGGGTTTCTGCAGGTTGTGGTATTGTGAGGTGAGTGAAGATGCTGAGGATGGGTTTCTGCAGGTTGTGTTATTGGGAGGTGAGTGGAGATGCTGAGGATGGATTTCTGCAGGTTGTGGTATTGGGAGGTTAGTGGAGATGCTGAGGATGGATTTCTGTAGGTTGTGTTATTGGAATGTGAGTGAAGATGCTGAGGATGGTTTCCTGCAGGTTGTGTTATTGGGAGGTTAGTGAAGATGCTGATGATGGGTTTCTGCAGGTTGTGTTATTGGGAGGTGAGTGAAGATGCTGAGGATGGGTTTCTGCAGGTTGTGTTATTGGAAGGTGAGTGGAGATGCTGAGGATGGGTTTCTGCAGGTTGTGTTATTGGGAGGTTAGTGAAGATGCTGAGAATGGGTTTCTGCAGGTTGTGTTATTGGAAGGTGAGTGGAGATGCTGAGGATGGGTTTCTGCAGGTTGTGTTATTGGGAGGTGAGTGAAGATGCTGAGAATGGGTTTCTGCAGGTTGTGTTATTGGGAGGTTAGTGAAGATGCTGAGAATGGATTTCTGCAGGTTGTGTTATTGGAAGGTGGGTGGAGATGCTGAGGATGGGTTTCTGCAGGTTGTGTTATTGGGAGGTGAGTGAAGATGATGAGAATGGGTTTCTGCAGGTTGTGTTATTGGGACGTTAGGGAAGATGCTGAGGATTGCTTTCTGCTGATTGTGTTATTGGGACGTAAGTGGAAATGCTGAGGATGGGTTTCTGCAGGTTGTGTTATTGGAAGGATAGTGGAGATGCTGAGGATGGGTTTCTGCAGGTTGTGTTATTGGGAGGTGAGTGAAGATGCTGAGAATGGGTTTCTGCAGGTTGAGTTATTGGAAGGATAGTGGAGATGCGGAGGATGGGTTTCTGCAGGTTGTGTTATTGGGAGGTGAGTGCAGGTGCTGAGGATGGGTTTCTGCAGGTCGTGTTATTGGAAGGTTAGTGAATATGTTGTGGATGGGTTTCTGCAGGTTGTGTTATTGGAAGATTAGTTAAGGTGCTGAGGATGGGTTCTGCAGGTTGTGTTATTGGAAAGTGAGTGGAGATGCTGAGGATGGGTTTCTGCAGGTTGTGTTATTGGGAGGTGAGTGGAGATGCTGAGGATGGGTTTCTGCAGGTTGTGTTATTGGAAGATTTGTGAAGATGCTGAGGATGGGTTTCTGCAGGTTGTGTTATTGGAAGGTTAGTGAAGATGCTGAGGATGGGATTCTGCAGGTTGTGTTATTGGGAGGTGAGTGGAGATGTTGTGGATGGGTTTCTGCAGTTTGTGTTATTGGGAGGTGAGTGGAGATGCTGAGGATAGGATTCTGCAGGTTGTGTTATTGGGAGGTTAGTGAAGATGTTGGGGATGGGTTTCTGCAGGTTGTGTTATTGGAAGGTGAGTGGAGATGCTGAGGATGGGTTTCTGCAGGTTGTGTTATTGGGAGGTTAGTGAAGATGCTGAGAATGGGTTTCTGCAGGTTGTGTTATTGGAAGGTGAGTGGAGATGCTGAGGATGGGTTTCTGCAGGTTGTGTTTATTGGGAGGTGAGTGAAGATGCTGAGAATGGGTTTCTGAAGGTTGTGTTATTGGGAGGTTAGTGAAGATGCTGAGAATGGATTTCTGCAGGTTGTGTTATTGGAAGATGGGTGGAGATGCTGAGGATGGGTTTCTGCAGATTGTGTTATTGGGAGGTGAGTGAAGATGCTGAGAATGGGTTTCTGCAGGTTGTGTTATTGGGAGGTTAGGGAAGATGCTGAGGATGGGTTTCTGCAGGTTGTGTTATTGGGACGTAAGTGGAAATGCTGAGGATGGGTTTCTGCAGGTTGTGTTATTGGGAGGTTAGTGGAGATGCTGAGGATGGGTTTCTGCAGGTTGTGTTATTGGGAGGTGAGTGCAGGTGCTGAGGATGGGTTTCTGCAGGTTGTGTTATAGGAAGATTAGTTAAGGTGCTGAGGATGGGTTCTGCAGGTTGTGTTATTGGAAAGTGAGTGGAGATGCTGAGGATGGGTTTCTGCAGGTTGTGTTATTGGGAGGTGAGTGGAGATGCTGCGGATGGGTTTCTGCAGGTTGTGTTATTGGAAGATTTGTGAAGATTCTGAGGATGGGTTTCTGCAGGTTGTGTTATTGGAAGGTGAGTGGAGATGCTGAGGATGGGTTTCTGCAGGTTGTGTTATTGGGAGGTGAGTGAAGATGCTGAGAATGGGTTTCTGCAGGTTGTGTTATTGGGAGGTTAGTGAAGATGCTGAGAATGGATTTCTGCAGGTTGTGTTATTGGAAGGTGGGTGGAGATGCTGAGGATGGGTTTCTGCAGGTTGTGTTATTGGGAGGTGAGTGAAGATGCTGAGAATGGGTTTCTGCAGGTTGTGTTATTGGGAGGTGAGTGGAGATGCTGAGGATAGGATTTTGCAGGTTGTGTTATTGGGAGGTTAGTGAAGATGTTGGGGATGGGTTTCTGCAGGTTGTGTTATTGGGAGGTGAGTGAAGATGCTGAGGATGGGTTTCTGCAGTTTGTGTTATTGGAAGGTGAGTGAAGATGCTGAGGATGGGTTTCTGCAGGTTGTGTTATTGGAAGGTGAGTGGAGATACTGAGGATGGGTTTCTGCAGGTTGTGTTATTGGGAGGTGAGTGGAGATGCTGTGGATGGGTTTCAGCAGTTTGTGTTATTGGGAGGTGATTGGAGATGCTGAGGATGGGTTTCTGCAGGTTGTGTTATTGGAAGTTGAGTGGAGATGCTGAGGATGGGTTTCTGCAGGTTGTGTTATTGGGGGGTGAGTGGAGATGCTGAGGATGGGTTTCTGCAGGTTGTGTTATTGGGAGATGAGTGGAGATGCTGAGGATAGGATTCTGCAGGTTGTGTTATTGGAAGGTGAGTGGAGATGCTGAGGATGGGTTTCTCCAGTTTGTGTTATTGGAAGGTGAGTGAAGATGCTGAGGATGGGTTTCTGCAGGTCGTGTTATTGGAAGGTGAGTGAAGATGCTGAGGATGGGTTTCTCCAGTTTGTGTTATTGGAAGGTGAGTGAAGATGCTGAGGATGGGTTTCTGCAGGTCGTGTTATTGGGAGGTTAGTGAAGATGTTGGGGATGGGTTTCTGCAGGTTGTGTTATTGGGAGGTGAGTGGAGATGCTGAGGATGGGTTTCTCCAGTTTGTGTTATTGGAAGGTGAGTGAAGATGCTGAGGATGGGTTTCTGCAGGTCGTGTTATTGGAAGGTGAGTGAAGATGCTGAGGATGGGTTTCTCCAGTTTGTGTTATTGGAAGGTGAGTGAAGATGCTGAGGATGGGTTTCTGCAGGTCGTGTTATTGGAAGGTTAGTGAATATGTTGTGGATGGGTTTCTGCAGGTTGTGTTATTGGAAGATTAGTTAAGGTGCTGAGGATGGGTTCTGCAGGTTGTGTTATCGGAAAGTGAGTGGAGATGCTGAGGATGGGTTTCTGCAGGTTGTGTTATTGGGAGGTGAGTGGAGATGCTGAGGATGGGTTTCTGCAGGTTGTGTTATTGGAAGATTTGTGAAGATGCTGAGGATGGGTTTCTGCAGGTTGTGTTATTGGAAGGTTAGTGAAGATGCTGAGGATGGGATTCTGCAGGTTGTGTTATTGGGAGGTGAGTGGAGATGCTGTGGATGGGTTTCTGCAGTTTGTGTTATTGGGAGGTGAGTGGAGATGCTGAGGATAGGATTCTGCAGGTTGTGTTATTGGGAGGTGAGTGAAGATGTTGGGGATGGGTTTCTGCAGGTTGTGTTATTGGGAGGTGAGTGAAGATGCTGAGGATGGGTTTCTGCAGTTTGTGTTATTGGAAGGTGAGTGAAGATGCTGAGGATGGGTTTCTGCAGGTTGTGTTATTGGAAGGTGAGTGGAGATACTGAGGATGGGTTTCTGCAGGTTGTGTTATTGGGAGGTGAGTGGAGATGCTGTGGATGGGTTTCAGCAGTTTGTGCTATTGGGAGGTGAGTGGAGATGCTGAGGATGGGTTTCTGCAGGTTGTGTTATTGGGAGGTGAGTGGAGATGCTGAGGATGGGTTTCTGCAGGTTGTGTTATTGGAAGTTGAGTGGAGATGCTGAGGATGGGTTTCTGCAGGTTGTGTTATTGGCGGGTGGGTGGAGATGCTGAGGATGGGTTTCTGCAGGTTGTGTTATTGGGAGATGAGTGGAAATGCTGAGAATGTGTACCTGCAGGTTGTGTTATTGGGAGGTTAGGGAAGATGCTGAGGATGGGTTTCTGCAGGTTGTGTTATTGGGAGGCGAGTGGAGATGCAGAGGATGGGTTTCTGCAGGTTGTGTTATTGGAAGGTTTGTGAAATGCTGAGGATGGGTTTCTGCAGGTTGTGTTATTGGAAGGTTAGTGGAGATGCTGAGCATGGGTTTCTGCAGGTTGTGTTATTGGAAGATTTTTGAAGATGCTGAGGATGGGTTTCTGCAGGTTGTGTTATTGGGAGGTGAGTGAAGATGCTGAGGATGCGTTTCTGCAGGTTGTGTTCTTGGGAGGTGAGTGAAGATGCTGAGGATGTGTTTCTGCAGGTTGTGTTATTGGAAGGTCAGTAGAGATGCTGAGAATGGGATTCTGCAGGTTGTGTAATTGGGAGATGAGTGGAGATGCTGAGGATGGGTTTCTGCAGGTTGTGTTATTGGGAGATGAGTGACGATTCTGAGGATGGGTTTCTGCAGGTTGTGTTATTGGGAGGTGAGTGAAGATGCTGAGGATTGGTTTCTGCAGGTTGTGTTCTTGGGAGGTGAGTGAAGATGCTGAGGATGTGTTTCTGCAGGTTGTGTTATTGGAAGGTGAGTGGAGTTGCTGAGGATGGGTTTCTGCAGGTTGTGTTATGGGAAGGTGAGTGAAGATGCTGAGGATGGGTTTCTGCAGGTTGTGTTATTGGGAGGTGAGTGAAGATGCTGAGGATGGGATTCTGCAGGTTGTGTTATTGGGAGGTGAGTGAAGATGCTGAGGATGGGTTTCTGCAGGTTGTGGTATTGTGAGGTGAGTGAAGATGCTGAGGATGGGTTTCTGCAGGTTGTGTTATTGGGAGGTGAGTGGAGATGCTGAGGATGGGTTTCTGCAGGTTGTGGTATTGGGAGGTTAGTGGAGATGCTGAGGATGGATTTCTGTAGGTTGTGTTATTGGAATGTGAGTGAAGATGCTGAGGATGGTTTCCTGCAGGTTGTGTTATTGGGAGGTTAGTGAAGATGCTGATGATGGGTTTCTGCAGGTTGTGTTATTGGGAGGTGAGTGAAGATGCTGAGGATGGGTTTCTGCAGGTTGTGTTATTGGAAGGTGAGTGGAGATGCTGAGGATGGGTTTCTGCAGGTTGTGTTATTGGGAGGTGAGTGGAGATGCTGAGAATGGGTTTCTGCAGGTTGTGTTATTGGGAGGTGGGTGGAGATGCTGAGGATGGGTTTCTGCAGGTTGTGTTATTGGGAGGTGAGTGAAGATGCTGAGAATGGGTTTCTGCAGGTTGTGTTATTGGGACGTTAGGGAAGATGCTGAGGATTGCTTTCTGCTGATTGTGTTATTGGGACGTAAGTGGAAATGCTGAGGATGGGTTTCTGCAGGTTGTGTTATTGGAAGGATAGTGGAGATGCTGAGGATGGGTTTCTGCAGGTTGTGTTATTGGGAGGTGAGTGAAGATGCTGAGAATGGGTTTCTGCAGGTTGAGTTATTGGAAGGATAGTGGAGATGCGGAGGATGGGTTTCTGCAGGTTGTGTTATTGGGAGGTGAGTGCAGGTGCTGAGGATGGGTTTCTGCAGGTCGTGTTATTGGAAGGTTAGTGAATATGTTGTGGATGGGTTTCTGCAGGTTGTGTTATTGGAAGATTAGTTAAGGTGCTGAGGATGGGTTCTGCAGGTTGTGTTATTGGAAAGTGAGTGGAGATGCTGAGGATGGGTTTCTGCAGGTTGTGTTATTGGGAGGTGAGTGGAGATGCTGAGGATGGGTTTCTGCAGGTTGTGTTATTGGAAGATTTGTGAAGATGCTGAGGATGGGTTTCTGCAGGTTGTGTTATTGGAAGGTTAGTGAAGATGCTGAGGATGGGATTCTGCAGGTTGTGTTATTGGGAGGTGAGTGGAGATGCTGTGGATGGGTTTCTGCAGTTTGTGTTATTGGGAGGTGAGTGGAGATGCTGATGATAGGATTCTGCAGGTTGTGTTATTGGGAGGTTAGTGAAGATGTTGGGGATGGGTTTCTGCAGGTTGTGTTATTGGGAGGTGAGTGAAGATGCTGAGGATGGGTTTCTGCAGTTTGTGTTATTGGAAGGTGAGTGAAGACGCTGAGGATGGGTTTCTGCAGGTTGTGTTATTGGAAGGTGAGTGGAGATGCTGAGGATGGGTTTCTGCAGGTTGTGTTATTGGGAGGTTAGTGAAGATGCTGAGAATGGGTTTCTGCAGGTTGTGTTTATTGGGAGGTGAGTGAAGATGCTGAGAATGGGTTTCTGAAGGTTGTGTTATTGGGAGGTTAGTGAAGATGCTGAGAATGGATTTCTGCAGGTTGTGTTATTGGAAGGTGGGTGGAGATGCTGAGGATGGGTTTCTGCAGGTTGTGTTATTGGGAGGTGAGTGAAGATGCTGAGAATGGGTTTCTGCAGGTTGTGTTATTGGGAGGTTAGTGAAGATGCTGAGAATGGATTTCTGCAGGTTGTGTTATTGGAAGGTGGGTGGAGATGCTGAGGATGGGTTTCTGCAGGTTGTGTTATTGGGAGGTGAGTGAAGATGCTGAGAATGGGTTTCTGCAGGTTGTGTTATTGGGAGGTGAGTGGAGATGCTGAGGATAGGATTTTGCAGGTTGTGTTATTGGGAGGTTAGTGAAGATGTTGGGGATGGGTTTCTGCAGGTTGTGTTATTGGGAGGTGAGTGAAGATGCTGAGGATGGGTTTCTGCAGTTTGTGTTATTGGAAGGTGAGTGAAGATGCTGAGGATGGGTTTCTGCAGGTTGTGTTATTGGAAGGTGAGTGGAGATACTGAGGATGGGTTTCTGCAGGTTGTGTTATTGGGAGGTGAGTGGAGATGCTGTGGATGGGTTTCAGCAGTTTGTGTTATTGGGAGGTGATTGGAGATGCTGAGGATGGGTTTCTGCAGGTTGTGTTATTGGAAGTTGAGTGGAGATGCTGAGGATGGGTTTCTGCAGGTTGTGTTATTGGGGGGTGTGTGGAGATGCTGAGGATGGGTTTCTGCAGGTTGTGTTATTGGGAGATGAGTGGAGATGCTGAGGATAGGATTCTGCAGGTTGTGTTATTGGGAGGTTAGTGAAGATGTTGGGGATGGGTTTCTGCAGGTTGTGTTATTGGGAGGTGAGTGAAGATGCTGAGGATGGGTTTCTCCAGTTTGTGTTATTGGAAGGTGAGTGAAGATGCTGAGGATGGGTTTCTGCAGGTTGTGTTATTGGAAGGTGAGTGGAGATACTGAGGATGGGTTTCTGCAGGTTGTGTTATTGGGAGGTGAGTGGAGATGCTGTGGATGGGTTTCAGCAGTTTGTGTTATTGGGAGGTGATTGGAGATGCTGAGGATGGGTTTCTGCAGGTTGTGTTATTGGAAGTTGAGTGGAGATGCTGAGGATGGGTTTCTGCAGGTTGTGTTATTGGGGGGTGTGTGGAGATGCTGAGGATGGGTTTCTGCAGGTTGTGTTATTGGGAGATGAGTGGAGATGCTGAGGATAGGATTCTGCAGGTTGTGTTATTGGGAGGTTAGTGAAGATGTTGGGGATGGGTTTCTGCAGGTTGTGTTATTGGGAGGTGAGTGAAGATGCTGAGGATGGGTTTCTCCAGTTTGTGTTATTGGAAGGTGAGTGAAGATGCTGAGGATGGGTTTCTGCAGGTCGTGTTATTGGAAGGTTAGTGAATATGTTGTGGATGGGTTTCTGCAGGTTGTGTTATTGGAAGATTAGTTAAGGTGCTGAGGATGGGTTCTGCAGGTTGTGTTATTGGAAAGTGAGTGGAGATGCTGAGGATGGGTTTCTGCAGGTTGTGTTATTGGGAGGTGAGTGGAGATGCTGAGGATGGGTTTCTGCAGGTTGTGTTATTGGAAGATTTGTGAAGATGATGAGGATGGGTTTCTGCAGGTTGTGTTATTGGAAGGTTAGTGAAGATGCTGAGGATGGGATTCTGCTGGTTGTGTTATTGGGAGGTGAGTGGAGATGCTGAGGTTGGGTTTCTGCAATTTGTGTTATTGGGAGGTGAGTGGAGATGCTGAGGATGTGTTTCTGCAGCTTGTGTTATTGGGAGGTGAGTGAAGATGTTGGGGATGGGTTTCTGCAGGTTGTGTTATTGGGAGGTGAGTGAAGATGCTGAGGATGGGTTTCTGCAGTTTGTGTTATTGGAAGGTGAGTGAAGATGCTGAGGATGGGTTTCTGCAGGTTGTGTTATTGGAAGGTGAGTGGAGATACTGAGGATGGGTTTCTGCAGGTTGTGTTATTGGGAGGTGAGTGGAGATGCTGTGGATGGGTTTCAGCAGTTTGTGCTATTGGGAGGTGAGTGGAGATGCTGAGGATGGGTTTCTGCAGGTTGTGTTATTGGGAGGTGAGTGGAGATGCTGAGGATGGGTTTCTGCAGGTTGTGTTATTGGAAGTTGAGTGGAGATGCTGAGGATGGGTTTCTGCAGGTTGTGTTATTGGCGGGTGGGTGGAGATGCTGAGGATGGGTTTCTGCAGGTTGTGTTATTGGGAGGTTAGGGAAGATGCTGAGGATGGGTTTCTGCAGGTTGTGTTATTGGGAGGCGAGTGGAGATGCAGAGGATAGGTTTCTGCAGGTTGTGTTATTGGAAGGTTTGTGAAATGCTGAGGATGGGTTTCTGCAGGTTGTGTTATTGGAAGGTTAGTGGAGATGCTGAGCATGGGTTTCTGCAGGTTGTGTTATTGGAAGATTTTTGAAGATGCTGAGGATGGGTTTCTGCAGGTTGTGTTATTGGAAGTTGAGTGGAGATGCTGAGGATGGGTTTCTGCAGGTTGTGTTATTGGGAGATGAGTGGAGATGCTGAGGATAGGATTCTGCAGGTTGTGTTATTGGGAGGTTAGTGAAGATGTTGGGAATGGGTTTCTGCAGGTCGTGTTACTGGGAGGTGAGTGAAGATGCTGAGGATGGCCATCTCCAGTTTGTGTTATTGGAAGGTGAGTGAAGATGCTGAGGATGGGTTTCTGCAGGTCGTGTTATTGGAAGGTTAGTGAATATGTTGTGGATGGGTTTCTGCAGGTTGTGTTATTGGAAGATTTGTTAAGGTGCTGAGGATGGGTTCTGCAGGTTGTGTTATTGGAAAGTGAGTGGAGATGCTGAGGATGGGTTTCTGCAGGTTGTGTTATTGGGAGGTGAGTGGAGATGCTGAGGATGGGTTTCTGCAGGTTGTGTTATTGGAAGATTTGTGAAGATGCTGAGGATGGGTTTCTGCAGGTTGTGTTATTGGAAGGTTAGTGAAGATGCTGAGGATGGGATTCTGCAGGTTGTGTTATTGGGAGGTGAGTGGAGATGCTCTGGATGGGTTTCTGCAGTTTGTGTTATTGGGAGGTGAGTGGAGATGCTGAGGATAGGATTCTGCAGGTTGTGTTATTGGGAGGTTAGTGAAGATGTTGGGGATGGGTTTCTGCAGGTTGTGTTATTGGGAGGTGAGTGAAGATGCTGAGGATGGGTTTCTGCAGTTTGTGTTATTGGAAGGTGAGTGAAGATGCTGAGGATGGGTTTCTGCAGGTTGTGTTATTGGAAGTTGAGTGGAGATACTGAGGATGGGTTTCTGCAGGTTGTGTTATTGGGAGGTGAGTGGAGATGCTGTGGATGGGTTTCAGCAGTTTGTGCTATTGGGAGGTGAGTGGAGATGCTGAGGATGGGTTTCTGCAGGTTGTGTTATTGGAAGTTGAGTGGAGATGCTGAGGATGGGTTTCTGCAGGTTGTGTTATTGGGGGGTGGGTGGAGATGCTGAGGATGGGTTTCTGCAGGGTGTGTTATTTGGAGATGAGTGGAAATGCTGAGAATGTGTATCTGCAGGTTGTGTTATTGGGAGGTTAGGGAAGATGCTGAGGATGGGTTTCTGCAGGTTGTGTTATTGGGAGGCGAGTGGAGATGCAGAGGATGGGTTTCTGCAGGTTGTGTTATTGGAAGGTTTGTGAAGATGCTGAGGATGGGTTTCTGCAGGTTATGTTATTGGAAGGTTAGTGGAGATGCTGAGCATGGTTTTCTGCAGGTTGTGTTATTGGAAGATTTTTGAAGATGCTGAGGATGGGTTTCTGCAGGTTGTGTTATTGGGAGGTTAGTGTAGATGCTGATGATGGGTTTCTGCAGGTTGTGTTATTGGGCGATTAGGGATGATGCTGAGGATGGGTTTCTGCAGGTTGTGTTATTGGGAGATGAGTGGAAATGCTGAGAATGGGTATCTGCAGGTTTTGTTATTGAGAGGTGAGTGGAGATGCAGAGGATGGGTTTCTGCAGGTTCTATTATTGGGAGGTTAGGGAAGATGCTGAGAATGGGTTTCTGCAGGTTGTGTTATTGGGACGTGAGTGGAGATGCTGAGGATGGATTTCTGCAGGTTGTGTTATTGGGAGGTGAGTGGAGATGCTGAGGATGGGTTTCTGCAGGTTGTGTTATTGGGACGTGAGTGGAGATGCTGAGGATGGGTTTCTGCAGGTTGTGTTATTGGGAGGTGAGTGAAGATGCTGAGGATGCGTTTCTGCAGGTTGTGTTCTTGGGAGGTGAGTGAAGATGCTGAGGATGTGTTTCTGCAGGTTGTGTTATTGGAAGGTCAGTCGAGATGCTGAGAATGGGATTCTGCAGGTTGTGTAATTGGGAGATGAGTGGAGATGCTGAGGATGGGTTTCTGCAGGTTGTGTTATTGGGAGATGAGTGACGATTCTGAGGATGGGTTTCTGCAGGTTGTGTTATTGGGAGGTGATTGAAGATGCTGAGGATGCGTTTCTGCAGGTTGTGTTCTTGGGAGGTGAGTGAAGATGCTGAGGATGTGTTTCTGCAGGTTGTGTTATTGGAAGGTGAGTGGAGTTGCTGAGGATGGGTTTCTGCAGGTTGTGTTATGGGAAGGTGAGTGAAGATGCTGAGGATGGGTTTCTGCAGGTTGTGGTATTGTGAGGTGAGTGAAGATGCTGAGGATGGGTTTCTGCAGGTTGTGTTATTGGGAGGTTAGTGGAGTTGCTGAGGATGGGTTTCTGCAGGTTGTGTTATTGGGAGGTGAGTGGAGATGCTGAGGATGGGTTTCTGCAGGTTGTGGTATTGGGAGGTTAGTGGAGATGCTGAGGATGGATTTCTGTAGGTTGTGTTATTGGGACGAAAGTGGAAATGCTGAGGATGGGTTTCTGCAGGTTGTGTTATTGGAAGGTTAGTGGAGATGCTGAGGATGGGTTTCTGCAGGTTGTGTTATTGGGAGGTGAGTGAAGATGCTGAGAATGGGTTTCTGCAGGTTGAGTTATTGGAAGGATAGTGGAGATGCGGAGGATGGGTTTCTGCAGATTGTGTTATTGGGAGGTGAGTGCAGGTGCTGAGGATGGGTTTCTGCAGGTCGTGTTATTGGAAGGTTAGTGAATATGTTGTGGATGGGTTTCTGCAGGTTGTGTTATTGGAAGATTAGTTAAGGTGCTGAGGATGGGTTCTGCAGGTTGAGTTATTGGAAAGTGAGTGGAGATGCTGAGGATGGGTTTCTGCAGGTTGTGTTATTGGGAGGTGAGTGGAGATGCTGAGGATGGGTTTCTGCAGGTTGTGTTATTGGAAGATTTGTGAAGATGCTGAGGATGGGTTTCTGCAGGTTGTGTTATTGGAAGGTTAGTGAAGATGCTGAGGATGGGATTCTGCAGGTTGTGTTATTGGGAGGTGAGTGGAGATGCTGTGGATGGGTTTCTGCAGTTTGTGTTATTGGGAGGTGAGTGGAGATGCTGAGGATAGGATTCTGCAGGTTGTGTTATTGGGAGGTTAGTGAAGATGTTGGGGATGGGTTTCTGCAGGTTGTGTTATTGGGAGGTGAGTGAAGATGCTGAGGATGGGTTTCTGCAGGTTGTGTTATTGGAAGGTGAGTGAAGACGCTGAGGATGGGTTTCTGCAGGTTGTGTTATTGGAAGGTGAGTGGAGATGCTGAGAATGGGTTTCTGCAGGTTGTGTTATTGGGAGGTTAGGGAAGATGCTGAGGATTGCTTTCTGCAGGTTGTGTTATTGGGACGTAAGTGGAAATGCTGAGGATGTGTTTCTGCAGGTTGTGTTATTGGGAGGTTAGTGGAGATGCTGAGCATGGGTTTCTGCAGGTTGTGTTATTGGGAGATGAGTGGAGATGCTGAGAATAGGATTCTGCAGGTTGTGTTATTGGGAGGTTAGTGAAGATGTTGGGGATGGGTTTCTGCAGGTTGTGTTATTGGGAGGTGAGTGAAGATGCTGAGGATGGGTTTCTCCAGTTTGTGTTATTGGAAGGTGAGTGAAGATGCTGAGGATGGGTTTCTGCAGGTCGTGTTATTGGAAGGTTAGTGAATATGTTGTGGATGGGTTTCTGCAGGTTGTGTTATTGGAAGATTAGTTAAGGTGCTGAGGATGGGTTCTGCAGGTTGTGTTATTGGAAAGTGAGTGGAGATGCTGAGGATGGGTTTCTGCAGGTTGTGTTATTGGGAGGTGAGTGGAGATGCTGAGGATGGGTTTCTGCAGGTTGTGTTATTGGAAGATTTGTGAAGATGCTGAGGATGGGTTTCTGCAGGTTGTGTTATTGGAAGGTTAGTGAAGATGCTGAGGATGGGATTCTGCAGGTTGTGTTATTGGGAGGTGAGTGGAGATGCTGTGGATGGGTTTCTGCAGTTTGTGTTATTGGGAGGTGAGTGGAGATGCTGAGGATAGGATTCTGCAGGTTGTGTTATTGGGAGGTTAGTGAAGATGTTGGGGATGGGTTTCTGCAGGTTGTGTTATTGGGAGGTGAGTGAAGATGCTGAGGATGGGTTTCTGCAGTTTGTGTTATTGGAAGGTGAGTGAAGACGCTGAGGATGGGTTTCTGCAGGTTGTGTTATTGGAAGGTGAGTGGAGATGCTGAGAATGGGTTTCTGCAGGTTGTGTTATTGGGAGGTTAGTGAAGATGCTGAGAATGGATTTCTGCAGGTTGTGTTATTGGAAGCTGGGTGGAGATGCTGAGGATGGGTTTCTGCAGGTTGTGTTATTGGGAGGTGAGTGAAGATGCTGAGAATGGGTTTCTGCAGGTTGTGTTATTGGGAGGTTAGGGAAGATGCTGAGAATGGGTTTCTGCAGGTTGTGTTATTGGGAGGTGAGTGAAGATGCTGAGGATGGGTTTCTGCAGGTTGTGTTATTGGGACGTAAGTGGAAATGCTGAGGATGTGTTTCTGCAGGTTGTGTTATTGGGAGGTTAGTGGAGATGCTGAGCATGGGTTTCTGCAGGTTGTGTTATTGGGAGGTGAGTGAAGATGCTGAGAATGGGTTTCTGCAGGTTGAGTCATTGGAAGGATAGTGGAGATGCGGAGGATGGGTTTCTGCAGGTTGTGTTATTGGGAGGTGAGTGCAGGTGCTGTGGATGGGTTTCTGCAGGTCGTGTTATTGGAAGGTTAGTGAATATGTTGTGGATGGGTTTCTGCAGATTGTGTTATTGGAAGATTAGTTAAGGTGCTGAGGATGTGTTCTGCAGGTTGTGTTATTGGAAAGTGAGTGGAGATGCTGAGGATGGGTTTCTGCAGGTTGTGTTATTGGGAGGTGAGTGGAGATGCTGACGATGGGTTTCTGCAGGTTGTGTTATTGGAAGATTTGTGAAGATGCTGAGGATGGGTTTCTGCAGGTTGTGTTATTGGAAGGTGAGTGGAGATGCTGAGGATGGGTTTCTGCAGGTTGTGTTATTGGGAGGTGAGTGAAGATGCTGAGAATGGGTTTCTGCAGGTTGTGTTATTGGGAGGTTAGTGAAGATGCTGAGAATGGATTTCTGCAGGTTGTGTTATTGGAAGGTGGGTGGAGATGCTGAGGATGGGTTTCTGCAGGTTGTGTTATTGGGAGATGAGTGGAGATGCTGAGGATAGGATTCTGCAGGTTGTGTTATTGGGAGGTTAGTGAAGATGATGAGGATGGATTTCTCCAGTTTGTGTTATTGGAAGGTGAGTGAAGATGCTGAGGATGGGTTTCTCCAGTTTGTGTTATTGGAAGCTGAGTGAAGATGCTGAGGATGGGTTTCTGCAGGTCGTGTTATTGGAAGGTTAGTGAATATGTTGTGGATGGGTTCTGCAGGTTGTGTTATTGGAAAGTGAGTGGAGATGCTGAGGATGGGATTCTGCAGGTTGTGTTATTGGGAGGTGTGGAGATGCTGAGGATGGGTTTCTGCAGGTTGTGTTATTGGAAGATTGTGAAGATGCTGAGGATGGGTTTCTGCAGGTTGTGTTATTGGAAGGTTAGTGAAGATGCTGAGGATGGGATTCTGCAGGTTGTGTTATTGGGAGGTGAGTGGAGATGCTGTGGATGGGTTTCTGCAGTTTGTGTTATTGGGAGGTGAGTGGAGATGCTGAGGATAGGATTCTGCAGGTTGTGTTATTGGGTGGTTAGTGAAGATGTTGGGGATGGGTTTCTGCAGGTTGTGTTATTGGGAGGTGAGTGAAGATGCTGAGGATGGGTTTCTGCAGTTTGTGTTATTGGAAGGTGAGTGAAGATGCTGAGGATGGGTTTCTGCAGGTTGTGTTATTGGAAGGTGAGTGGAGATACTGAGGATGGGTTTCCGCAGGTTGTGTTATTGGGAGGTGAGTGGAGATGCTGTGGATGGATTTCAGCAGTTTGTGCTATTGGGAGGTTAGTGGAGATGCTGAGCATGGGTTTCTGCAGGTTGTGTTATTGGGAGGTGAGTGAAGATGCTGAGAATGGGTTTCTGCAGGTTGAGTCATTGGAAGGATAGTGGAGATGCGGAGGATGGGTTTCTGCAGGTTGTGTTATTGGAAAGTGAGTGGAGATGCTGAGGATGGGTTTCTGCAGGTTGTGTTATTGGGAGGTGAGTGGAGATGCTGACGATGGGTTTCTGCAGGTTGTGTTATTGGAAGATTTGTGAAGATGCTGAGGATGGGTTTCTGCAGGTTGTGTTATTGGAAGGTGAGTGGAGATGCTGAGGATGGGTTTCTGCAGGTTGTGTTATTGGGAGGTGAGTGAAGATGCTGAGAATGGGTTTCTGCAGGTTGTGTTATTGGGAGGTTAGTGAAGATGCTGAGAATGGATTTCTGCAGGTTGTGTTATTGGAAGGTGGGTGGAGATGCTGAGGATGGGTTTCTGCAGGTTGTGTTATTGGGAGATGAGTGGAGATGCTGAGGATAGGATTCTGCAGGTTGTGTTATTGGGAGGTTAGTGAAGATGATGAGGATGGATTTCTCCAGTTTGTGTTATTGGAAGGTGAGTGAAGATGCTGAGGATGGGTTTCTCCAGTTTGTGTTATTGGAAGCTGAGTGAAGATGCTGAGGATGGGTTTCTGCAGGTCGTGTTATTGGAAGGTTAGTGAATATGTTGTGGATGGGTTCTGCAGGTTGTGTTATTGGAAAGTGAGTGGAGATGCTGAGGATGGGATTCTGCAGGTTGTGTTATTGGGAGGTGTGGAGATGCTGAGGATGGGTTTCTGCAGGTTGTGTTATTGGAAGATTGTGAAGATGCTGAGGATGGGTTTCTGCAGGTTGTGTTATTGGAAGGTTAGTGAAGATGCTGAGGATGGGATTCTGCAGGTTGTGTTATTGGGAGGTGAGTGGAGATGCTGTGGATGGGTTTCTGCAGTTTGTGTTATTGGGAGGTGAGTGGAGATGCTGAGGATAGGATTCTGCAGGTTGTGTTATTGGGTGGTTAGTGAAGATGTTGGGGATGGGTTTCTGCAGGTTGTGTTATTGGGAGGTGAGTGAAGATGCTGAGGATGGGTTTCTGCAGTTTGTGTTATTGGAAGGTGAGTGAAGATGCTGAGGATGGGTTTCTGCAGGTTGTGTTATTGGAAGGTGAGTGGAGATACTGAGGATGGGTTTCCGCAGGTTGTGTTATTGGGAGGTGAGTGGAGATGCTGTGGATGGATTTCAGCAGTTTGTGCTATTGGGAGGTGAGTGGAGATGCTGAGGATGGGTTTCTGCAGGTTGTGTTATTGGAAGTTGAGTGGAGATGCTGAGGATGGGTTTCTGCAAGTTGTGTTATTGGGGGGTGGGTGGAGATGCTGAGGATGGGATTCTGCAGGTTGTGTTATTGGGAGATGAGTGGAAATGCTGAGAATGTGTATCTGCAGGTTGTGTTATTGGGAGGTTAGGGAAGATGCCGAGGATGGGTTTCTGCAGGTTGTGTTATTGGGAGGCGAGTGGAGATGCAGAGGATGGGTTTCTGCAGGTTGTGTTATTGGAAGGTTTGTGGAGATGCTGAGCATGGGTTTCTGCAGGTTGTGTTATTGGATGATTTTTGAAGATGCTGAGGATGGGTTTCTGCAGGTTGTGTTATTGGGAGGTTAGTGTAGATGCTGATGATGGGTTTCTGCAGGTTGTGTTATTGGGCGGTTAGGGAAGATGCTGAGGATGGGTTTCTGCAGGTTGTGTTATTGGGAGATGAGTGGAAATGCTGAGAATGGGTATCTGCAGGTTTTGTTATTGGGAGGTGAGTGAAGATGCTGAGGATGGGTTTCTGCAGGTTGTGTTATTGGAAGGTGAGTGGAGATACTGAGGATGGGTTTCCGCAGGTTGTGTTATTGGGAGGTGAGTGGAGATGCTGTGGATGGATTTCAGCAGTTTGTGCTATTGGGAGGTGAGTGGAGATGCTGAGGATGGGTTTCTGCAGGTTGTGTTATTGGAAGTTGAGTGGAGATGCTGAGGATGGGTTTCTGCAGGTTGTGTTATTGGGGGGTGGGTGGAGATGCTGAGGATGGGATTCTGCAGGTTGTGTTATTGGGAGATGAGTGGAAATGCTGAGAATGTGTATCTGCAGGTTGTGTTATTGGGAGGTTAGGGAAGATGCCGAGGATGGGTTTCTGCAGGTTGTGTTATTGGGAGGCGAGTGGAGATGCAGAGGATGGGTTTCTGCAGGTTGTGTTATTGGAAGGTTTGTGGAGATGCTGAGCATGGGTTTCTGCAGGTTGTGTTATTGGATGATTTTTGAAGATGCTGAGGATGGGTTTCTGCAGGTTGTGTTATTGGGAGGTTAGTGTAGATGCTGATGATGGGTTTCTGCAGGTTGTGTTATTGGGCGGTTAGGGAAGATGCTGAGGATGGGTTTCTGCAGGTTGTGTTATTGGGAGATGAGTGGAAATGCTGAGAATGGGTATCTGCAGGTTTTGTTATTGGGAGGTGAGTGAAGATGCTGAGGATGGGTTTCTGCAGGTTGTGTTATTGGGAGGTGAGTGAAGATGCTGAGGATGGGTTTCTGCAGGTTGTGGTATTGTGAGGTGAGTGAAGATGCTGAGGATGGGTTTCTGCAGGTTGTGTTATTGGGAGGTTAGTGGAGTTGCTGAGGATGGGTTTCTGCAGGTTGTGTTATTGGGAGGTGAGTGGAGATGCTGTGGATGGGTTTCTGCAGGTTGTGGTATTGGGAGGTTAGTGGAGATGCTGAGGATGGATTTCTGTAGGTTGTGTTATTGGGACGTAAGTGGAAATGCTGAGGATGGGTTTCTGCAGGTTGTGTTATTGGAAGGTTAGTGGAGATGCTGAGGATGGGTTTCTGCAGGTTGTGTTATTGGGAGGTGAGTGAAGATGCTGAGAATGGGTTTCTGCAGGTTGAGTTATTGGAAGGATAGTGGAGATGCGGAGGATGGGTTTCTGCAGGTTGTGTTATTGGGAGGTGAGTGCAGGTGCTGAGGATGGGCTTCTGCAGGTCGTGTTATTGGAAGGTTAGTGAATATGTTGTGGATGGGTTTCTGCAGGTTGTGTTATTGGAAGATTAGTTAAGGTGCTGAGGATGGGTTCTGCAGGTTGAGTTATTGGAAAGTGAGTGGAGATGCTGAGGATGGGTTTCTGCAGGTTGTGTTATTGGGGGATGAGTGGAGATGATGAGGATGGGTTTCTGCAGGTTGTGTTATTGGAAGATTTGTGAAGATGCTGAGGATGGGTTTCTGCAGGTTGTGTTATTGGAAGGTTAGTGAAGATGCTGAGGATGGGATTCTGCAGGTTGTGTTATTGGGAGGTGAGTGGAGATGCTGTGGATGGGTTTCTGCAGTTTGTGTTATTGGGAGGTGAGTGGAGATGCTGAGGATAGGATTCTGCAGGTTGTGTTATTGGGAGGTTAGTGAAGATGTTGGGGATGGTTTTCTGCAGGTTGTGTTATTGGGAGGTGAGTGAAGATGCTGAGGATGGGTTTCTGCAGTTTGTGTTATTGGAAGGTGAGTGAAGACGCTGAGGAAGGGTTTCTGCAGGTTGTGTTATTGGAAGGTGAGTGGAGATGCTGAGAATGGGTTTCTGCAGGTTGTGTTATTGGGAGGTTAGTGAAGATGCTGAGAATGGATTTCTGCAGGTTGTGTTATTGGAAGGTGGGTGGAGATGCTGAGGATGGGTTTCTGCAGGTTGTGTTATTGGGAGGTGAGTGAAGATGCTGAGAATGGGTTTCTGCAGGTTGTGTTATTGGGAGGTTAGGGAAGATGCTGAGGATTGCTTTCTGCAGGTTGTGTTATTGGGACGTAAGTGGAAATGCTGAGGATGTGTTTCTGCAGGTTGTGTTATTGGGAGGTTAGTGGAGATGCTGAGCATGGGTTTCTGCAGGTTGTGTTATTGGGAGGTGAGTGAAGATGCTGAGAATGGGTTTCTGCAAGTTGAGTTATTGGAAGGATAGTGGAGATGCGGAGGATGGGTTTCTGCAGGTTGTGTTATTGGGAGGTGAGTGCAGGTGCTGTGGATGGGTTTCTGCAGGTCGTGTTATTGGAAGGTTAGTGAATATGTGTGGATGGGTTTCTGCAGATTGTGTTATTGGAAGATTAGTTAAGGTGCTGAGGATGTGTTCTGCAGGTTGTGTTATTGGGAGGTGAGTGAAGATGCTGAGGATGGGTTTCTGCAGGTTGTGTTATTGGGAGGTGAGTGGAGATGCTGAGGATGGGTTTCTGCAGGTTGTGTTATTGGGAGGTGAGTGGAGATGCTGAGGATGGGTTTCTGCAGGTTGTGTTATTGGGAGGTGAGTGAAGATGCTGAGAATGGGTTTCTGCAGGTTGTGTTATTGGGAGGTTAGTGAAGATGCTGAGAATGGATTTCTGCAGGTTGTGTTATTGGAAGGTGGGTGGAGATGCTGAGGATGGGTTTCTACAGGTTGTGTTATTGGGAGGTGAGTGAAGATGCGGAGAATGGGTTTCTGCAGGTTGTGTTATTGGGAGGTGAGTGGAGATGCTGAGGATAGGATTCTGCAGGTTGTGTTATTGGGAGGTCAGTGAAGATGTTGGGGATGGGTTTCTGCAGGTTGTGTTATTGGGAGGTGAGTGAAGATGCTGAGGATGGGTTTCTGCAGTTTGTGTTATTGGAAGGTGAGTGAAGATGCTGAGGATGGGTTTCTGCAGGTTGTGTTATTGGAAGGTGACTGGAGATACTGAGGATGGGTTTCTGCAGGTTGTGTTATTGCGAGGTGAGTGGAGATGCTGTGGATGGGTTACAGCAGTTTGTGTTATTGGGAGGTGAGTGGAGATGCTGAGGATGGGTTTCTGCAGGTTGTGTGATTGGAAGTTGAGTGGAGATGCTGAGGATGGGTTTCTGCAGGTTGTGTTATTGGGGGGTGAGTGGAGATGCTGAGGTTGGGTTTCTGCAGGTTGTGTTATTGGGAGATGAGTGGAGATGCTGAGGATAGGATTCTGCAGGTTGTGTTATTGGGAGGTTAGTGAAGATGTTGGGGATGGGTTTCTGCAGGTTGTGTTATTGGGAGGTGAGTGAAGATGCTGAGGATGGGTTTCTCCAGTTTGTGTTATTGGAAGGTGAGTGAAGATGCTGAGGATGGGTTTCTGCAGGTCGTGTTATTGGAAGGTTAGTGAATATGTTGTGGATGGGTTTCTGCAGGTTGTGTTATTGGAAGATTAGTTAAGGTGCTGAGGATGGGTTCTGCAGGTTGTGTTATTGGAAAGTGAGTGGAGATGCTGAGGATGGGTTTCTGCAGGTTGTGTTATTGGGAGGTGAGTGGAGATGCTGAGGATGGGTTTCTGCAGGTTGTGTTATTGGAAGATTTGTGAAGATGCTGAGGATGGGTTTCTGCAGGTTGTGTTATTGGAAGGTTAGTGAAGATGCGGAGGATGGGATTCTGCAGGTTGAGTTATTGGGAGGTGAGTGGAGATGCTGTGGATGGGTTTCTGCAGTTTGTGTTATTGGGAGGTGAGTGGAGATGCTGAGGATAGGATTCTGCAGGTTGTGTTATTGGGAGGTTAGTGAAGATGTTGGGGATGGGTTTCTGCAGGTTGTGTTATTGGGAGGTGAGTGAAGATGCTGAGGATGGGTTTCTGGAGTTTGTGTTATTGGAAGGTGAGTGAAGATGCTGAGGATGGGTTTCTGCAGGTTGTGTTATTGGAAGGTGAGTGGAGATACTGAGGATGGGTTTCTGCAGGTTGTGTTATTGGGAGGTGAGTGGAGATGCTGTGGATGGGTTTCAGCAGTTTGTGCTATTGGGAGGTGAGTGGAGATGCTGAGGATGGGTTTCTGCAGGTTGTGTTATTGGAAGTTGAGTGGAGATGCTGAGGATGGGTTTCTGAAGGTTGTGTGATTGGGGGGTGGGTGGAGATGCTGAGGATGGGTTTCTGCAGGTTGTGTTATTGGGAGATGAGTGGAAATGCTGAGAATGTGTATCCGCAGGTTGTGTTATTGGGAGGTTAGGGAAGATGCTGAGGATGGGTTTCTGCAGGTTGTGTTATTGGGAGGCGAGTGGAGATGCAGAGGATGGGTTTCTGCAGGTTGAGTTATTGGAAGATTTTTGAAGATGCTGAGGATGGGTTTCTGCAGGTTGTGTTATTGGAAGTTGAGTGGAAATGCTGAGGATGGGTTTCTGCAGGTTGTGTTATTGGGGGGTGAGTGGAGATGCTGAGGATGGGTTTCTGCAGGTTGTGTTACTGGGAGATGAGTGGAGATGCTGAGGATAGGATTCTGCAGGTTGTGTTATTGGGAGGCGAGTGGAGATGCAGAGGATGGGTTTCTGCAGGTTGTGTTATTGGAAGGTTTGTGAAGATGCTGAGGATGGGTTTCTGCAGGTTGTGTTATTGGAAGATTAGTGGAGATGCTGAGCATGGGTTTCTGCAGGTTGTGTTATTGGATGATTTTTGAAGATGCTGAGGATGGGTTTCTGCAGGTTGTGTTATTGGGAGGTTAGTGTAGATGCTGATGATGGGTTTCTGCAGGTTGTGTTATTGGGCAGTTAGGGAAGATGCTGAGGATGGGTTTCTGCAGGTTGTGTTATTGGGAGATGAGTGGAAATGCTGAGAATGGGTATCTGCAGGTTTTGTTATTGGGAGGTGAGTGAAGATGCTGAGGATGGGTTTCTGCAGGTTGTGTTATTGGGAGGTGAGTGAAGGTGCTGAGGATGGGTTTCTGCAGGTTGTGGTATTGTGAGGTGAGTGAAGATGCTGAGGATGGGTTTCTGCAGGTTATGTTATTGGGAGGTTAGTGGAGTTGCTGAGGATGGGTTTCTGCAGGTTGTGTTATTGGGAGGTGAGTGGAGATGCTGAGGATGGGTTTCTGCAGGTTGTGGTATTGGGAGGTTAGTGGAGATGCTGAGGATGGATTTCTGTAGGTTGTGTTATTGGGACGTAAGTGGAAATGCTGAGGATGGGTTTCTGCAGGTTGTGTTATTGGAAGGTTAGTGGAGATGCTGAGGATGGGTTTCTGCAGGTTGTGTTATTGGGAGGTGAGTGAAGATGCTGAGAATGGGTTTCTGCAGGTTGAGTTATTGGAAGGATAGTGGAGATGCGGAGGATGGTTTTCTGCAGGTTGTGTCATTGGGAGGTGAGTGCAGGTGCTGAGGATGGGCTTCTGCAGGTCGTGTTATTGGAAGGTTAGTGAATATGTTGTGGATGGGTTTCTGCAGGTTGTGTTATTGGAAGATTAGTTAAGGTGCTGAGGATGGGTTCTGCAGGTTGAGTTATTGGAAAGTGAGTGGAGATGCTGAGGATGGGTTTCTGCAGGTTGTGTTATTGGGAGGTGAGTGGAGATGCTGAGGATAGGATTCTGCAGGTTGTGTTATTGGGAGGTTAGTGAAGATGTTGGGGATGGGTTTCTGCAGGTTGTGTTATTGGGAGGTGAGTGAAGATGCTGAGGATGGGTTTCTCCAGTTTGTGTTATTGGAAGGTGAGTGAAGACACTGAGGATGGGTTTCTGCAGGTTGTGTTATTGGAAGGTGAGTGGAGATGCTGAGAATGGGTTTCTGCAGGTTGTGTTATTGGGAGGTTAGTGAAGATGCTGAGAATGGATTTCTGCTGGTTGTGTTATTGGAAGGTGGGTGGAGATGCTGAGGATGGGTTTCTGCAGGTTGTGTTATTGGGAGGTGAGTGGAGATGCTGAGGATGGGTTTCTGCAGGTTGTGTTATTGGAAGGTGGGTGGAGATGCTGAGGATGGGTTTCTGCCGGTTGTGTTATTGGAAGGTGAGTGAAGATGCTGAGGATGGGTTTCTGCAGGTTGTGTTATTGGGATGTGAGTGAAGATGCTGAGAATGGGTTTCTGCAGGTTGTGTTTTTGGGAGGTGAGTGGAGATGCTGAGGATGGGTTTCTGCCGGTTGTGTTATTGGAAGGTGAGTGAAGATGCTGAGGATGGGTTTCTGCAGGTTGTGTTATTGGGATGTGAGTGAAGATGCTGAGAATGGGTTTCTGCAGGTTGTGTTTTTGGGAGGTGAGTGAAGATGCTGAGAATGGCTTTCTGCAGGTTGTGTTATTGGGACGTAAGTGGAAATGCTGAGGATGTGTTTCTGCAGGTTGTGTTATTGGGAGGTTAGTGGAGATGCTGAGAATGGGTTTCTGCAGGTTGAGTTATTGGAAGGATAGCGGAGATGCGGAGGATGGGTTTCTGCAGGTTGTGTTATTGGGAGGTGAGTGCAGGTGCTGTGGATGGGTTTCTGCAGGTCGTGTTATTGGAAGGTTAGTGAATATGTTGTGGATGGGTTTCTGCAGATTGTGTTATTGGAAAATTAGTTAATGTGCTGAGGATGTGTTCTGCAGGTTGTGTTATTGGAAAGTGAGTGGAGATGCTGAGGATGGGTTTCTGCAGGTTGTGTTATTGGGAGGTGAGTGGAGGTGCTGAGGATGGGTTTCTGCAGGTTGTGTTATTGGAAGATTTGTGAAGATGCTAAGGATGGGTTTCTGCAGGTTGTGTTATTCGAAGGTGAGTGGAGATGCTGAGGATGGGTTTCTGCAGGTTGTGTTATTGGGAGGTGAGTGAAGATGCTGAGAATGGGTTTCTGCAGGTTGTGTTATTGGGAGGTTAGTGAAGATGCTGAGAATGGATTTCTGCAGATTGTGTTATTGGAAGGTGGGTGGAGATGCTGAGGATGGGTTTCTGCAGGTTGTGTTATTGGGAGGTGAGTGAAGATGCGGAGAATGGGTTTCTGCAGGTTGTGTTATTGGGAGGTGAGTGGAGATGCTGAGGATAGGATTCTGCAGGTTGTGTTATTGGGAGGTCAGTGAAGATGTTGGGGATGGGTTTCTGCAGGTTGTGTTATTGGGAGGTGAGTGAAGATGCTGAGGATGGGTTTCTGCAGTTTGTGTTATTGGAAGGTGAGTGAAGATGCTGAGGATGGGTTTCTGCAGGTTGTGTTATTGGAAGGTGACTGGAGATACTGAGGATGGGTTTCTGCAGGTTGTGTTATTGGGAGGTGAGTGGAGATGCTGTGGATGGGTTTCAGCAGTTTGTGTTATTGGGAGGTAAGTGGAGATGCTGAGGATGGGTTTCTGCAGGTTGTGTGATTGGAAGTTGAGTGGAGATGCTGAGGATGGGTTTCTGCAGGTTGTGTTATTGGGGGGTGAGTGGAGATGCTGAGGATGGGTTTCTGCAGGTTGTGTTATTGGGAGATGAGTGGAGATGCTGAGGATAGGATTCTGCAGGTTGTGTTATTGGGAGGTTAGTGAAGATGTTGGGGATGGGTTTCTGCAGGTTGTGTTATTGGGAGGTGAGTGAAGATGCTGAGGATGGGTTTCTCCAGTTTGTGTTATTGGAAGGTGAGTGAAGATGCTGAGGATGGGTTTCTGCAGGTCGTGTTATTGGAAGGTTAGTGAATATGTTGTGGATGGGTTTCTGCAGGTTGTGTTATTGGAAGATTAGTTAAGGTGCTGAGGATGGGTTCTGCAGGTTGTGTTATTGGAAAGTGAGTGGAGATGCTGAGGATGGGTTTCTGCAGGTTGTGTTATTGGGAGGTGAGTGGAGATGCTGAGGATGGGTTTCTGCAGGTTGTGTTATTGGAAGATTTGTGAAGATGCTGAGGATGGGTTTCTGCAGGTTGTGTTATTGGAAGGTTAGTGAAGATGCGGAGGATGGGATTCTGCAGGTTGTGTTATTGGGAGGTGAGTGGAGATGCTGTTGATGGGTTTCTGCAGTTTGTGTTATTGGGAGGTGAGTGGAGATGCTGAGGATAGGATTCTGCAGGTTGTGTTATTGGGAGGTTAGTGAAGATGTTGGGGATGGGTTTCTGCAGGTTGTGTTATTGGGAGGTGAGTGAAGATGCTGAGGATGGGTTTCTGGAGTTTGTGTTATTGGAAGGTGAGTGAAGATGCTGAGGATGGGTTTCTGCAGGTTGTGTTATTGGGAGGGGAGTGGAGATGCTGTGGATGGGTTTCAGCAGTTTGTGCTATTGGGAGGTGAGTGGAGATGCTGAGGATGGGTTTCTGCAGGTTTTGTTATTGGACGTTGAGTGGAGATGCTGAGGATGGGTTTCTGCAGGTTGTGTTATTGGGGGGTGGGTGGAGATGCTGAGGATGGGTTTCTGCAGGTTGTGTTATTGGGAGATGAGTGGAAATGCTGAGAATGTGTATCCGCAGGTTGTGTTATTGGGAGGTTAGGGAAGATGCTGAGGATGGGTTTCTGAAGGTTGTGTTATTGGGAGGCGAGTGGAGATGCAGAGGATGGGTTTCTGCAGGTTGAGTTATTGGAAGATTTTTGAAGATGCTGAGGATGGGTTTCTGCAGGTTGTGTTATTGGAGGTTGAGTGGAAATGCTGAGGATGGGTTTCTGCAGGTTGTGTTATTGGGGGGTGAGTGGAGATGCTGAGGATGGGTTTCTGCAGCTTGTGTTACTGGGAGATGAGTGGAGATGCTGAGGATAGGATTCTGCAGGTTGTGTTATTGGGAGGTTGGTGAAGATGCTGAGGATGGGTTTCTCCAGTTTGTGTTATTGGAAGGTAAGTGAAGATGCTGAGGATGGGTTTCTCCAGTTTGTGTTATTGGAAGGTGAGTGAAGATGCTGAGGATGGGTTTCTGCAGGTCGTGTTATTGGAAGGTTAGTGAATATGTTGTGGATGGGTTTCTGCAGGTTGTGTTATTGGAAGATTAGTTAAGGTGCTGAGGATGGGTTCTGCAGGTTGTGTTATTGGAAAGTGAGTGGAGATGCTGAGGATGGGTTTCTGCAGGTTGTGTTATTGGGAGGTGTGGAGATGCTGAGGATGGGTTTCTGCAGGTTGTGTTATTGGAAGATTTGTGAAGATGCTGAGGATGGGTTTCTGCAGGTTGTGTTATTGGAAGGTTAGTGAAGATGCTGAGGATGGGTTTCTGCAGTTTGTGTTATTGGGAGGTGAGTGGAGATGCTGAGGATAGGATTCTGCAGGTTGTGTTATTGGGTGGTTAGTGAAGATGTTGGGGATGGGTTTCTGCAGGTTGTGTTATTGGGAGGTGAGTGAAGATGCTGAGGATGGGTTTCTGCAGTTTGTGTTTTTGGAAGTTGAGTGAAGATGCTGAGGATGGGTTTCTGCAGGTTGTGTTATTGGAAGGTGAGTGGAGATACTGAGGATGGGTTTCCGCAGGTTGTGTTATTGGGAGGTGAGTGGAGATGCTGTGGATGGGTTTCAGCAGTTTGTGCTATTGGGAGGTGAGTGGAGATGCTGAGGATGGGTTTCTGCAGGTTGTGTTATTGGAAGTTGAGTGGAGATGCTGAGGATGGGTTTCTGCAGGTTGTGTTATTGGGGGGTGGGTGGAGATGCTGAGGATGGGATTCTGCAGGTTGTGTTATTGGGAGATGAGTGGAAATGCTGAGAATGTGTATCTGCAGGTTGTGTTATTGGGAGGTTAGGGAAGATGCTGAGGATGGGTTTCTGCAGGTTGTGTTATTGGAAGATTAGTGGAGATGCTGAGCATGGGTTTCTGCAGGTTGTGTTATTGGATGATTTTTGAAGATGCTGAGGATGGGTTTCTGCAGGTTGTGTTATTGGGAGGTTAGTGTAGATGCTGATGATGGGTTTCTGCAGGTTGTGTTATTGGGCGGTTAGGGAAGATGCTGAGGATGGGTTACTGCAGGTTGTGTTATTGGGAGATGAGTGGAAATGCTGAGAATGGGTATCTGCAGGTTGTGTTGTTGGGAGGTGAGTGGAGATGCAGAAGATGGGTTTCTGCAGGTTCTATTATTGGGAGGTTAGGGAAGATGCTGAGAATGGGTTTCTGCAGGTTGTGTTATTGGGACGTGAGTGGAGATGCTGAGGATGGATTTCTGCAGGTTGTGTTATTGGGAGTTGAGTGGAGATGCTGACGATGGGTTCCTGCAGTTTGTGTTATTGGGAGGTGTGTGGAGATGCTGAGGATGGGTTTCTGCAGGTTGTGTTATTGGGAGGTGAGTGGTGATGCTGAGGATGGGTTTCTGCAGGTTGTGTTATTGGGAGATGAGTGACGATTCTGAGGATGGGTTTCTGCAGGTTGATTTATTGGGAGGTGAGTGAAGATGCTGAGGATGCGTTTCTGCAGGTTGTGTTCTTGGGAGTTGAGTGAAGATGCTGAGGATGGGTTTCTGCAGGTTGTGTTATTGGAAGGTCAGTAGAGATGCTGAGAATGGGATTCTGCAGGTTGTGTAATTGGGAGATGAGTGGAGATGCTGAGGATGGGTTTCTGCAGGTTGTGTTATTGGGAGATGAGTGACGATTCTGAGGATGGGTTTCTGCAGGTTGTGTTATTGGGAGGTGATTGAAGATGCTGAGGATGGGTTCTGCAGGTTGTGTTATTGGAAAGTGAGTGGAGATGCTGAGGATGGGTTTCAGCAGGTTGTGTTATTGGGAGGTGAGTGGAGATGCTGAGGATGGGTTTCTGCAGGTTGTGTTATTGGAAGGTGAGTGGAGATGCTGAGGATGGGTTTCTGCAGGTTGTGTTATTGGGAGGTTAGTGAAGATGCTGAGAATGGGTTTCTGCAGGTTGTGTTATTGGAAGGTGAGTGGAGATGCTGAGGAGGGGTTTCTGCAGCTTGTGTTATTGGGAGGTGAGTGAAGATGCTGAGAATGGGTTTCTGCAGGTTGTGTTATTGGGAGGTTAGTGAAGATGCTGAGAATGGGTTTCTGCAGGTTGAGTTATTGGAAGTTGAGTGGAGATGCTGAGGATGGGTTTCTGCAGGTTGTGTTATTGGGAGGTGAGAGAAGATGCTGAGAATGGGTTTCTGCAGGTTGTGTTATTGGAAGGTGAGTGGAGATGCTGAGGATGGGTTTCCTTCAGCACGGCCTGGAGCCTGACACCAGAGTGTGGATGGTGCTGTCAAACCTGATATAACAAGGAGCTGGTTACAGAATGGTGTCGCCTCCTTCAGCACAGCCTGGAGCCTGACACCAGGCTGTGGGTGGGCCTGCCAAATCTGATATATCACGGTGCTGGTTACAAAACGATGTTGCCTCCTTTAGCACGGCCTGGAGCCTTACACCAGGCTGTGGATGGTCCTGTCAAATCTGATATAACAAGGAGCTGGTTTCAGAACTGTGTCGCCTCCTTCAGCACGGCCTGGAGCCTGACACCAGGCTGTGGATGGTCCTGTCAAATCTGATATAACAAGGAGCTGGTTACAGAACGGTGTCGCCTCCTTCAGCACGGCCTGGAGCCTGACACCAGGCTGTGGATGGTCCTGTCAAATCTGATATAACAAGGAGCTGGTTACAGAACGGTGTCACCTCCTTCAGCACGGCCTGGAGCCTGACACCAGGCTGTGGATGGTCCTGTCAAATCTGATATAACAAGGAGCTGGTTACAGAACGGTGTCGCCTCCTTCAGCACGGCCTGGAGCCTGACACCAGGCTGTGGATGGTCCTGTCGAATCTGATATAACAAGGAGCAGGTTTCAGAACTGTGTCGCCTCCTTCAGCACGGCCTGGAGCCTGACACCAGTCTGTGGATGGTCCTGTCAAATCTGATATAACAAGGAGCTGATTACAGAACGGTGTCGCCTCCTTCAGCACGGCCTGGAGCCTGACACCAGGCTGTGGATGGTCCTGTCAAATCTGATACAACAAGGAGCTGGTTACAGAACGGTGTCGCCTCCTTCAGCACGGCCTGGAGCCTGACACCAAGCTGTGGATGGTCCTGTCAAATCTGATATAACAAGGTGCTGGTTACAGAACGGTGTCGCCTCCTTCAGCGCGGCCTGGATCCTGACACCAGGGTGTGGATGGTCCTGTCAAATCTTTTACAACAAGGAGCTCGTTACAGAACGGTGTCGCCTCCTTCAGCACGGCCTGGAGCCTGACACCAGGCTGTGGATGGTCCTGTCAAATCTGATATAACAAGGAGCTGGTTACAGAACGGTGTCACCTCCGTCAGCACGGCCTGGAGCCTGACACCAGGCTGTGGCTGGTCCTGTCAAATCTGATATAACAAGGAGCTGGTTACAGAACGGTGTCGCCTCCTTCAGCACGGCCTGGAGCCTGACACCAGGCTGTGGTTGGTCTTGTCAAATCTGATATAACAAGGAGCTGGTTACAGAACGGTGTCGCCTCCTTCAGCACGGCCTGGAGCCTGACACCAGGCTGTGGCTGGTCCTGTCAAATCTGATATAACAAGGAGCTGGTTTCTGAACGGTGTCGCCTCCTTCAGCACGGCCTGGAGCCTGACACCAGGCTGTGGTTGGTCTTGTCAAATCTGAAAAACAAGGAGCTGGTTACAGAACGGTGTCGCCTCCTTCAGCACGGCCTGGAGCCTGACACCAGGCTGTGGGTGGTCCCGTCAAATCTGATATAACACGGAGCTGGTTACAGAACGATGTCGCCTCCTTCAGCACGGCCTGGAGCCTGACACCAGGCTGTGGATGGTCCTGTCAAATCTGATATAACAAGGAGCTGGTTACAGAACGGTGTCGCCTCCTTCAGCACGGCCTGGAGCCTGACACCAGGCTGTGGATGGTCCTGTCAAATCTGATACAACAAGGTGCTGGTTACAGAACGGTGTCACCTCCTTCAGCACGGCCTGGAGCCTGACACCAGCCTGTGGATGGTCCTTTCAAATCTGACATAACAAGGAGCTGGTTACAGAACGGTGTCGCCTCCTTCAGCACGGCCTGGAGCCTGACACCAGGCTGTGGATGGTCTTGTCAAATCTGATATAACAAGGAGCTGGTTACAGAACGGTGTCGCCTCCTTCAGCACGGCCTGGAGCCTGACACCAGGCTGTGGATGGTCCTGTCAAATCAGATACAACAAGGAGCTGGTTACAGAACGGTGTCGCCTCCTTCGGCACGGTCTGGAGCCTGACACCAGGCTGTGAATGGTCCTGTCAAATCTGATATAACAAAGAGCTGGTTACAGAACGGTGTCGCCTCCTTCAGCACGGACTGGAGCCTGACACCAGGCTGTAGATGGTCCTGTCAAACCTGATATAACAAGGAGCTGGTTACAGAACGGTGTCACCTCCTTCAGCACGGCCTGGAGACTGACACCAGGCTGTGGATGGTCCAGTCAAATCTGATATAACACGGAGCTGGTTACAGAACGGTGACACCTCCATCAGCACGGCCTGGAGCCTGACACCAGGCTGTGGATGGTCCTGTCAAATCTGATATAACAAGGAGCTCGTTACAGAACGGTGTCGCCTCCTTCAGCACGGCCTGGAGCCTGACACCAGGCTGTGGATGGTCCTGTCAAATCTGATATAACAAGGAGCTGGTTACAGAACGGTGTCGCCTCCATCAGCACGGCCTGGAGCCTGACACCAGGCTGTGGATGGTCCTGTCAAATCTGATAGAACAAGGTGCTGGTTACAGAACGGTGTCGCCTCCTTCAGCATGGCCTGGAGCCTGACACCAGCCTGTGGATGGGCCTGTCAAATCTGATATAACAAGGAGCTGGTTTCAGAACGGTGTCGCCTCCTTCAGCACGGCCTGGAGCCTGACACCAGGCTGTGGGTGGTACCGTCAAATCTGATATAACACGGAGCTGGTTACAGAACGGTGTCGCCTCCTTCAGCACGGCCTGGAGCCTGACACCAGGCTGTGGATGGTCCTGTCAAATCTGATATAACAAGGAGCTGGTTACAGAACGGTGTCGCCTCCTTCAGCACGGCCTGGAGACTGACACCAGGCTGTGGATGGTCCTGTCAAATCTGATATAACAAGGAGCTGGTTACAGAACGGTGTCGCCTCCTTCAGCATGGCCTGGAGCCTGACACCAGGCTGTGGATGGTCCTGTCAAATCAGATACAACAAGGAGCTGGTTACAGAACGGTGTCGCCTCCTTCAGCACGGCCTGGAGCCTGACACCAGGCTGTGAATGGTCCTGTGAAATCTGATATAACAAAGAGCTGGTTACAGAACGGTGTCGCCTCCTTCAGCACGGACTGGAGCCTGACACCAGGCTGTAGATGGTCCTGTCAAACCTGATATAACAAGGAGCTGGTTACAGAACTGTGTCACCTCCTTCAGCACGGCCTGGAGCCTGACACCAGGCTGTGGATGGTCCTGTCAAATCTGATATAACAAGGAGCTCGTTACAGAACGGTGTCGCCTCCTTCAGCACGGCCTGGAGCCTGACACCAGGCTGTGGATGGTCCTGTCAAATCTGATATAACAAGGAGCAGGTTACAGAACGGTGTCGCCTCCTTCAGCACGGCCTGGAGCCTGACACCAGGCTGTGGATGGTCCTGTCAAATCTGATAGAACAAGGTGCTGGTTACAGAACGGTGTCGCCTCCTTCAGCACGGCCTGGAGCCTGACACCAGGCGGTGGATGGTCCTGTCAAATCTGATATAACAAGGTGCTGGTTACAGAACGGTGTCGCCTCCTTCAGCACGGCCTGGAGCCTGACACCAGGCTGTGGATGGTCCTGTCAAAACTGATATAACAAGGAGCTGGTTTCAGAACGGTGTCGCCTCCTTCAGCACGGCCTGGAGCCTGACACCAGGCTGTGGGTGGTCCTGTCAAATCTGATATAACAAGGAGCTGGTTACAGAACGGTGTCGCCTCCTTCAGCACGGCCTGGAGCCTGACACCAGGCTGTGGATGGTCCTGTCAAATCTGATATAACAAGGAGCTGGTTACAGAACGGTGTCGCCTCCTTCAGCACGGCCTGGAGCCTGACACCAGGCTGTGGGTGTTCCCGTCAAATCTGATATAACACGGAGCTGGTTACAGAACGATGTCGCCTCCTTCAGCACGGCCTGGAGCCTGACACCAGGCTGTGGATGGTCCTGTCAAATCTGATATAACAAGGAGCTCGTTACAGAACGGTGTCGCCTCCTTCAGCACGGCCTGGAGACTGACACCAGGCTGTGGATGGTCCTTTCAAATATGACATAACAAGGAGCTGGTTACAGAACGGTGTCGCCTCCTTCAGCACGGCCTGGAGCCTGACGCCAGGCTGTGGATGGTCCTGTCAAATCTGATATAACACGGAGCTGGTTACAGAACGGTGTCGCCTCCTTCAGCACGGCCTGGAGCCTGACACCTGGCTGTGGATGGTCCTTTCAAATCTGATATAACAAGGAGCTGGTTACAGAACGGTGTCGCCTCCTTCAGCACGGCCTGGAGCCTGACACCTGGCTGTGGATGGTCCTTTCAAATCTGATATAACAAGGAGCTGGTTACAGAACGGTGTCGCCTCCTTCAGCACGGCCTGGAGCCTGACGCCAGGCTGTGGATGGTCCTGTCAAATCTGATATAACTAGGAGCTGGTTACAGAACGGTATCACCTCCTTCAGCACGGACTGGAGCCTGACACCAGGCTGTGGATGGTCCTGTCAAATCTGATATAACACGGAGCTGGTTACAGAACGGTGTTGCCTCCTTCAGCACGGCCTGGAGCCTGACGCCATGCTGTGGGCGGTCCTGTGAAATTTGATATAACACGGAGCTGGTTACAGAACGGTGTCGCCGCCTTCAGCACGGCCTGGAGCCTGACACCAGGCTGTGGATGGTCCTGTCAAATCTGATATAACAAGGAGCTGGTTACAGAACGATGTCGCCTCCTTCAGCACGGCCTGGAGCCTGACACCAGACTGTGGATGGTCCTGTCAAATCTGATATAACAAGGAGCTGGTTACAGAACGGTGTCGCCTCCTTCAGCGCGGCCTGGAGCCTGACACCAGGCTGTGGATGGTCCTGTCAAATCTGATATAACAAGGAGCTGGTTACAGAACGGTGTCACCTCCTTCAGCACGGCCTGGAGCCTGACACCAGGCTGTGGATGGTCCTGTCAAATCTGATATAACAAGGAGCTGGTTACAGACCGGTGTCGCCTCCCTCAGCACGGCCTGGAGCCTGACACCAGGCTGTGGATGGTCCCTGTCAAATCTGATACAACAAGGAGCTGGTTACAGAACGGTGTCGCCTCCTTCAGCACGGCCTGGAGCCTGACACCAGGCTGTGGATGGTCCTGTCAAATCTGATATAACAAGGAGCTGGTTACAGAACGGTGTCACCTCCTTCAGCACGGCCTGGAGCCTGACACCAGGCTGTGGATGGTCCTGTCAAATCTGATATAACAAGGAGCTGGTTACAGAACGGTGTCGCCTCCTTCAGCACGGACTGGAGCCTGACACCAGGCTGTGGATGGTCCTGTCAAATCTTATACAACAAGGAGCTGGTTACAGAACGGTGTCACCTCCTTCAGCACGGCCTGGAGCCTGACACCAGGCTGTGGATGGTCCTGTCAAATCTGATATAACAAGGAGCTGGTTACAGAACGGTGTCGCCTCCTTCAGCACGGGCTGGAGCCTGACACCAGGCTGTGGATGGTCCTGACAAATCTGATAGAACAAGGAGCTTGTTACAGAATGGTGTCGCCTCCTTCAGCACGGCCTGGAGCCTGACACCAGGCTGTGGATGGTCCTGTCAAACCTGATATAACAAGGAGCTGGTTACAGAACGGTGTCGCCTCCTTCAGCATGGCCTGGAGCCTGACACCAGGCTGTGGATGGTCCTGTCAAATCTGATACAACAAGGAGCTGGTTACAGAACTGTGTCACCTCCTTCAGCACGGCCTGGAGCCTGACACCAGGATGTGGATGGTCCTGTCAAATCTGATATAACAAGGAGCTGGTTACAGAACGGTGTCGCCTCCTTCAGCATGGCCTGGAGCCTGACACCAGGCTGTGGATGGTCCTGTCAAATCTGATATAACAAGGGGCTGGTTACAGAAAGGTGTCGCCTCCTTCAGCACGGCCTGGAGCCTGACACCAGGCTGTGGATGGTCTTGTCAAATCTGATATAACAAGGAGCTGGTTACAGAACGGTGTCGCCTCCTTCAGCAAGGCGTGGAGCCTTACACCAGGCTGTGGATGGTCCTGTCAAATCAGATACAACAAGGAGCTGGTTACAGAACGGTGTCGCCTCCTTCGGCACGGCCTGGAGCCTGACACCAGGCTGTGGATGGTCCTGTCAAATCTGATATAACAAAGAGCTGGTTACAGAACGGTGTCGCCTCCTTCAGCACGGACTGGAGCCTGACACCAGGCTGTAGATGGTCCTGTCAAACCTGACATAACAAGGAGCTGGTTACAGAACGGTGTCACCTCCTCCAGCACGGACTGGAGCCTGACACCAGGCTGTGGGTGGTCCTGTCAAATCTGATATAACAAGGAGCTGGTTACAGAACGGTGTCGCCTCCTTCAGCACGGCCTGGAGCCCGACACCAGTCTGAGGATGGTCCTGTGAAATCTGATATAACAAGGAGCTGGTTACAGAACGGTGTCGCCTCCTTCAGCACGGCCTGGAGCCTGACACCAGGCTGTGGATGGTCCTGTCAAATCTGATATAACAAGGAGCTGGTTACAGAACGGTGTCACCTCCTTCAGCACGGCCTGGAGGCTGACACCAGGCTGTGGATGGTCCTGTCAAACCTGATATAACAAGGAGCTGGTTACAGACCGGTGTCACCTCCTTCAGCACGGCCTGGAGCCTGACACCAGACTGTGGATGGTCCTGTCAAATCTGATATAACAAGGAGCTGGTTACAGACCGGTTTCACCTCCTTCAGCACGGCCTGGAGTCTGACAGCAGGCTGTGGATGGTCCTGTCAAATCTGATATAACAACGAGCTGGTTACGGAACGGTGACACCTCCTTCAGCACGGCCTGGAGCCTGACACCAGCCTGTGGATGGGCCTGTCAAACCTGATATAACAAGGAGCTGGTTACAGAACGGTGTCGCCTCCTTCAGCACGGACTGGAGCCTGACACCAGGCTGTAGATGGTCCTGTCAAACCTGATATAACAAGGAGCTGGTTACAGAACGGTGTCGCCTCCTTCAGCAGGGCATGGAGCCTGACACCAGGCTGTGGGTGGTCCTGTCAAATCTGATATAACAAGGAGCTGGTTACAGAACGGTGTCGCCTCCTTCAGCACGGCCTGGAGCCTGACACCAGGCTGTGGGTCGTCCTGTCAAATCTAATATAACAAGGAGCTGGTTACTGAACGGTGTCGCCTCCTTCAGCGCGGCCTGGAGCCTGACACCAGGCTGTGGATGGTCCTGTCATATCTGATATAACAAGGAGCTCGTTACAGAACGGTGTCGCCTCCTTCAGCACGGCCTGGAGCCTGACACCAGGCTGTGGATGGTCCTGTCAAATCTGATATAACAAGGAGCTGGTTACAGAACGGTGTCGCCTCCTTCAGCACGGCCTGGAGACTGACACCAGGCTGTGGATGGTCCTGGCAAATCTGATACAACAAGGAGCTGGTTACAGAACGGTGTCACCTCCTTCAGCACGGCCTGGAGCCTGACACCAGCCTGTGGATGGTCCTGTCAAATCTGATATAACAAGGAGCTGGTTACAGAACGGTGTCGCCTCCTTCAGCACGGCCTGGAGCCTGACACCAGGCTGTGGATGGTCCTGTCAAATCTGATATAACACGGAGCTGGTTACAGTACGGTGTCGCCTCCTTCAGCACGGCCTGGAGCATGACACCTGGCTGTGGATGGTCCTTTCAAATCTGATATAACAAGGAGCTGGTTACAGAACGGTGTTGCCTCCTTCAGCACGGCCTGGAGCCTGACGCCAGGCTGTGGATGGTCCTGTCAAATCTGATACAACAAGGAGCTGGTTACAGAACGGTGTCCCCTCCTTCAGCACGGCCTGGAGCCTGACACCAGGCTGTGGCTGGTCCTGTGAAATTTGATATAACACGGAGCAGGTTACAGAAAGGTGTCGCCTCCTTCAGCACGGCCTGGAGCCTGACACCAGGCTGTGGATGGTCCTGTCAAATCTGATATAACAAGGAGCTGGTTACAGAACGCTGTCGCCTCCTTCAGCACGGCCTGGAGCCTGACACCAGGCTGTGGATGGTCCTGTCAAATCTGATATAACAAGGAGCTGGTTACAGAACGGTGTCGCCTCCTTTAGCACGGCCTGGAGCCTGACACCAGAGTGTGGATGGTCCTGTCAAATCTGATATAACAAGGTGCTGGTTACAGAACGCTGTCGCCTCCTTCAGCACGGCCTGGAGCCTGACACCAGGCTGTGGATGGTCCTGTCAAATCTGATATAACAAGGAGCTGGTTACAGAACGGTGTCGCCTCCTTCAGCACGGCCTGGAGCCTGACACCAGGCTGTGGATGGTCCTGTCAAATCTGATATAACAAGGAGCTGGTTACAGAACGGTGTCGCCTCCTTCAGCACGGCCTGGAGCCTGACACCTGGCTGTGGATGGTCCTGTCAAATCTGATATAACAAGGAGCTGGTTACAGAACGGTGTCGCCTCCTTCAGCACGGCCTGGAGCCTGATACCAGGCTGTGGATGGTCCTGTCAAATCTGATATAACAAGGTGCTGGTTACAGAACGGTGTCGCCTCCTTCAGCACGGCCTGGAGCCTGACACCAGGCTGTGGATGGTCCTGTCAAATCTGATATAACAAGGAGCTGGTTACAGAACGGTGTCACCTCCTTCAGCACGGCCTGGAGCCTGACACCAGGCTGTGGATGGTCCTGTCAAATCTGAGACAACAAGGAGCTGGATACAGAACGGTGGCGCCTCCTTCAGCACGGCCTGGAGCCTGACACCAGGCTGTGGATGGTCCTGTCAAATCTGATATAACAAGGAGCTGGTTACAGAACGGTGTCGCCTCCTTCAGCACGGCCTGGAGCCTGACACCAGGCTGTGGATTGTCCTGTCAAATCTGATATAACAAGGTGCTGGTTACAGAACGGTGTCACCTCCTTCAGCACGGCCTGGAGCCTGACACCAGGCTGTGGATGGTCCTGTCAAATCTGATATAACAAGGAGCTGGTTACAGAACGGTGTCGCCTCCTTCAGCACGGGCTGGAGCCTGACACCAGGCTGTGGATGGTCCTGACAAATCTCATAGAACAAGGAGCTTGTTACAGAATGGTGTCGCCTCCTTCAGCACGGCCTGGAGCCTGACACCAGAACATAGAACATAGAACATAGAAAATACAGCACAGAACAGGCCCTTCGGCCCACGATGTTGTGCCGAACCTTTGTCCTAGATTAATCATAGATTATCATTGAATTTACAGTGCAGAAGGAGGCCATTCGGCCCCCCGAGTCTGCACCAGCTCTTGGAAAGAGCACCCTACCCAAACTCAACACCTCCACCCAACACCAAGGGCAATTTGGACATTAAGGGCAATTTATCATTGGCCAATTCACCTAACCCGCACATCTTTGGACTGTGGGAGGAAACCGGAGCACCCGGAGGAAACCCACGCAGACACGGGGAGGACGTGCAGACTCCGCACAGACAATGACCCAAGCCGGAATCGAACCTGGGACCATGGATCTGTGAAGCAATTGTGCTATCCACAATGCTACCGTGCTGCCCTTAAGAACAAATAAATCTACACTATATCATTTTCCCGTAATCCATGTACCTATCCAACAGCTGCTTGAAGGTCCCTAATGTTTCCGACTCAACTACTTCCACAGGCAGTGCATTCCATGCCCCCACTACTCTCTGGGTAAAGAACCTACCTCTGATATCCCTCCTATATCTTCCACCTTTCACCTTAAATTTATGTCCCCTTGTAATGGTGTGTTCCACCTGGGGAAAAAGTCTCTGACTGTCTACTCTATCTATTCCCCTGATCATCTTATAAACCTCTATCAAGTCGCCCCTCATCCTTCTCCGCTCTAATGAGAAAAGGCCTAGCACCCTCAACCTTTCCTCGTAAGACCTACTCTCCATTCCAGGCAACATCCTGGTAAATCTTCTTTGCACCTTTTCCAGAGCTTCCACATCCTTCCTAAAATGAGGCGACCAGAACTGTACACAGTACTCCAAATGTGGCCTTACCAAAGTTTTGTACAGCTGCATCATCACCTCACGGCTCTTAAATTCAATCCCTCTGTTAATGAACGCGAGCACACCATAGGCCTTCTTCACAGCTCTATCCACTTGAGTGGCAACTTTCAAAGATGTATGAACATAGACCCCAAGGTCTCTCTGCTCCTCCACAATGCCAAGAACTCTACCGTTAACCCTGTATTCCGCATTCATATTTGTCCTTCCAAAATGGACAACCTCACACTTTTCAGGGTTAAACTCCATCTGCCACTTCTCAGCCCAGCTCTGCATCCTATCTATGTCTCTTTGCAGCCGACAACAGCCCTCCTTACTATCCACAACTCCACCAATCTTCGTATCGTCTGCAAATTTACTGACCCACCCTTCAACTCCCTCATCCAAGTCATTAATGAAAATCACATTGCAGAGTTGGAGGGCGGAGATCTAGTTAGTCCACACAGCAGCTATATTCTGTAAGGTAAGAGGGGATGGAGGCTAGGCCAGTTACATGCTCCTCCTGTAGGATGTGGGTGGTGAGGGATACCACCGGTGTCCCCGCTGACTATACCTGCGGGAAGTGCACCCAACTTCAGCTCCTCAAAGACCGTGTTAGGGAACTGGAGCTGAAGCTGGATGAACTTCGGATCATCCGGGAGGCAGAGGGGGTGATTGAGAAGAGTTACAGGGAGGTAACCACACCCAAGGTACAGGACAAGAATAGCTGGGTTACAGTCAGGGGGAAAAAAACAAACAGGCAGACAGTGCAGGGAGCCCTCGTGGCCGTTCCCCTTCAAAACAAGTATACCGTTTTGGATGCTGTTGGGGGGGATGACCTACCGGGGGAAGGCCCTAGCGGCCAGGTCTCTGGCACTGAGTCTGGCTCTGGGGCTCAGAAGGGAAGGGGGGAGAATAGAAAAGCAATAGTTGTAGGAGATTCAATGGTTAGGGGAATAGATAGGAGATTCTGTGGTCGCGAGCGAGACTCCCGGGTGCCAGGGCCAGGGATGTCTCGGATCGTGTCTTCAGGATCCTTAAGGGGGAGGGGGAGCAGCCAGAAGTCGTGGTGCACATTGGTACCAACGACATAGGTAGGAAAAGGGGTGTGGAGGTAATAAACAAGTTTAGGGAGTTAGGCTGGAAGTTGAAAGCCAGGACAGACAGAGTTGTCATCTCTGGTTTGTTGCCGGTGCCACGTGATAGCGAGGCTAGGAATAGGGAGAGAGTGCAGTTGAACACGTGGCTGCAGGAATGGTGTAGGAGGGAGGGCTTCAGGTATTTGGATAATTGGAGCGCATTCTGGGGAAGGTGGGACCTGTAGGAAAGGAGCAGTCACCTTGTTAGGAGTTTTCTATAGGCCCCCCAATAGTAGCAGAGATGTGGAGGAACAGATTGGGAAACAGATTTTGGAAAGGTGCAGAAGTCATAGGGTAGTAGTCATGGGCGACTTTAACTTCCCAAATATTGAGTGGAAACTCTTTAGATCAAATAGTTTGGATGGGGTGGTGTTTGTGCAGTGTGTCCAGGAAGCTTTTCTAACACAGTATGTAGATTGTCCAACCAGAGGAGGGGCAATATTGGATTTAGTACTGGGTAATGAACCAGGGCAAGTGATAGATTTGTTAGTGGGGGAGCATTTTGGAGATAGTGACACCAGGCTGTGGATGGTCCTGTCAAACCTGATATAACAAGGAGCTGGTTACAGAACGGTGTCGCCTCCTTCAGCATGGCCTGGAGCCTGACACCAGGCTGTGGATGGTCCTGTCAAATCTGATATAACAAGGGGCTGGTTACAGAAAGGTGTCGCCTCCTTCAGCACGGCCTGGAGCCTGACACCAGGCTGTGGATGGTCTTGTCAAATCTGATATAACAAGGAGCTGGTTACAGAACGGTGTCGCCTCCTTCAGCACGGCCTGGAGCCTGACACCAGGCTGTGGATGGTCCTGTCAAATCAGATACAACAAGGAGCTGGTTACAGAACGGTGTCGCCTCCTTCGGCACGGCCTGGAGCATGACACCAGGCTGTGAATGGTCCTGTCAAATCTGATATAACAAGGAGCTGGTTACAGAACGGTGTCGCCTCCTTCAGCACGGCCTGGAGCCTGACACCAGGCTGTGGATGGTCCTGTCAAATCAGATACAACAAGGAGCTGGTTACAGAACGGTGTCGCCTCCTTCGGCACGGCCTGGAGCCTGACACCAGGCTGTGAATGGTCCTGTCAAATCTGATATAACAAAGAGCTGGTTACAGAACGGTGTCGCCTCCTTCAGCACGGACTGGAGCCTGACACCAGGCTGTAGATGGTCCTGTCAAACCTGATATAACAAGGAGCTGGTTACAGAACGGTGTCGCCTCCTTCAGCACGGACTGGAGCCTGACACCAGGCTGTGGATGGTCCTGTCAAATCTGATATAACAAGGAGCTGGTTACAGAACGGTGTCGCCTCCTTCAGCATGGCCTGGAGCCTGACACCAGGCTGTGGATGGTCCTGTCAAATCTGATATAACAAGGAGCTGGTTACAGAACGGTGTCGCCTCCTTCAGCACGGCCTGGAGCTTGACACCAGGCTGTGGATGGTCCTGTCAAACCTGATATAACAAGGAGCTGGTTACAGACCGGTGTCACCTCCTTCAGCACGGCCTGGAGCCTGACACCAGGCTGTGGATGGTCCTGTCAAATCTGATATAACAAGGAGCTGGTTACAGACCGGTTTCACCTCCTTCAGCACGGCCTGGAGTCTGACAGCAGGCTGTGGATGGTCCTGTCAAATCTGATACAACAAGGAGCTGGTTACAGAACGGTGTCACCTCCTTCAGCACGGCCTGGAGCCTGACACCAGGCTGTGGATGTTCCTGTCAAATCTTATACAACAAGGTGCTGGTTACAGAACGGTGTCACCTCCTTCAGCACGGCCTGGAGTCTGACAGCAGGCTGTGGATGGTCCTGTCAAATCTGATACAACAAGGAGCTGGTTACAGAACGGTGTCACCTCCTTCAGCACGGCCTGGAGCCTGACACCAGGCTGTGGATGTTCCTGTCAAATCTTATACAACAAGGTGCTGGTTACAGAACGGTGTCACCTCCTTCAGCACGGCCTGGAGCCTGACACCAGGCTGTGGATGGTCCTGTCAAATCTGATATAACAAGGGGCTGGTTACAGAAAGGTGTCGCCTCCTTCAGCACGGCCTGGAGCCTGACACCAGGCTGTGGATGGTCTTGTCAAATCTGATATAACAAGGAGCTGGTTACAGAACGGTGTCACCTCCTTCAGCACGGCCTGGAGCCTGACACCAGGCTGTGGATGGTCCTGACAAATCTGATATAACAAGGTGCTGGTTACAGAACGGTGTCGCCTCCTTCAGCACGGCCTGGAGCCTGACACCAGGCTGTGGATGGTCCTGTCAAATCTGATACAACAAGGAGCTGGTTACACAACGGTGTCACCTCCTTCAGCACGGCCTGGAGCCTGACACCAGGATGTGGATTGTCCTGTCAAATCTGATGCAACGAGGTGCTGGTTACAGAACGGTGTCACCTCCTTCAGCACGGCCTGGAGCCTGACACCAGGCTGTGGATGGTCCTGTCAAATCTGATATAACAAGGGGCTGGTTACAGAAAGGTGTCGCCTCCTTCAGCACGGCCTGGAGCCTGACACCAGGCTGTGGATGGTCCTGTCAAATCTGATATAACAAGGAGCTGGTTACAGAACGGTGTCGCCTCCTTCAGCACGGCCTGGAGCCTGACACCAGGCTGTGGATGGTCCTGTCAAATCAGATACAACAAGGAGCTGGTTACAGAACGGTGTCGCCTCCTTCGGCACGGCCTGGAGCCTGACACCAGGCTGTGAATGGTCCTGTCAAATCTGATATAACAAAGAGCTGGTTACAGAACGGTGTCGCCTCCTTCAGCACGGACTGGAGCCTGACACCAGGCTGTAGATGGTCCTGTCAAACCTGATATAACAAGGAGCTGGTTACAGAACGGTGTCACCTCCTTCAGCACGGACTGGAGCCTGACACCAGGCTGTGGATGGTCCTGTCAAATCTGATATAACAAGGAGCTGGTTACAGAACGGTGACACCTCCTTCAGCACGGCCTGGAGCCTGACACCAGGCTGTGGATGGTCCTGTCGAATCTGATATAACAAGGTGCTGGTTACAGAACGGTGTCGCCTCCTTCAGCACGGCCTGGAGCCTGACACCAGGCTGTTGGTGGTACTGTCAAATCTGATAGAACAAGGTGCTGGTTACAGAACGGTGTCGCCTCCTTCAGCACGGCCTGGAGCCTGACACCAGGCTGTGGATGGTCCTGTCAAATCTGATATAACAAGGAGCTGGTTTCAGAACTGTGTCGCCTCCTTCAGCACGGCATGGAGCCTGACACCAGGCTGTGGATGGTCCTGTCAAATCTGATATAACAAGGAGCTGATTACAGAACGGTGTCGCCTCCTTCAGCACGGCCTGGTGCCTGACACCAGGCTGTGGATGGTCCTGTCAAATCTGATATAACAAGGAGCTGGTTACAGAACGGTGTCGCCTCCTTCAGCACGGCCTGGAGCCTGACACCAGGCTGTGGATGGTCCTTGTCATATCTGATATAACAAGGAGCTGGTTACAGAACGGTGTCGCCTCCATCAGCACGGCCTGGAGCCTGAAACCAGGCTGTGGATGGTCCTGTCAAATTTGAGATAACAAGGAGCTGGTTACTGAACGGTGTCGCCTCCTTCAGCACGGTTTGGAGCCTGACACCAGGCTGTGGATGGTCCTGTCAAATCTGATATAACAAGGAGCTGGTTACAGAACGGTGTCGCCTCCTTCAGCACGGCCTGGAGCCTGACACCAGGCTGTGGATGGTCCTGTCAAATCTGATATAACAAGGAGCTGGTTACAGAACGGTGTCGCCTCCTTCAGCACGGCCTGGAGCCTGACACCAGGCTGTGGATGGTCCTGTCAAATCTGATATAACAAGGAGCTGGTTACAGAACGGTGTCGCCTCCTTCAGCACGGCCTGGAGCCTGACACCAGGCTGTGGATGGTCCTGTCAAATCTGATAGAACAATGTGCTGGTTACAGAACGGTGTCACCTCCATCAGCACGGCCTGGAGCCTGACACCAGGCTGTGGATGGTCCTGTCAAATCTGATATAACAAGGTGCTGGTTACAGAACGGTATCACCTCCTTCAGCACGGCCTGAAGCCTGACACCAGGCTGTGGATGGTCCTGTCAAATATAATACAACACGGAACTGGTTACAGAACGGTGTCGCCTCCTTCAGCACGGCCTGGAGCCTGACACCAGGCTGTGGATGGTCCTGTCAAATCTGATATAACACGGAGCTGGTTACAGAACGGTGTCGCCTCCTTCAGCAGTGCCTGGAGCCTGACACCAGGCTGTGGATGGTCCTGTCAAATCTGATATAACAAGGAGCTGGTTACTGAACGGTGTCACCTCCTTCAGCACGGCCTGGAGCCTGACACCAGGCTGTGGATGGTCCTGTCAAATTTGAGATAACAAGGAGCTGGTTACTGAACGGTGTCGCCTCCTTCAGCACGGCCTGGAGCCTGACACCAGGCTGTGGATGGTCCTGTCAAATCTGATACAACACGGAACTGGTTACAGAACGGTGTCGCCTCCTTCAGCACGGCCTGGAGCCTGACACCAGGCTGTGGATGGTCCTGTCAAATCTGATATAACAAGGAGCTGGTTACAGAACGGTATCACCTCCTTCAGCACGGCCTGGAGCCTGACACCAGGCTGTGGATGGTCCTGTCAAATCTGATACAACACGGAACTGGTTACAGAACGGTGTCGCCTCCTTCAGCACGGCCTGGAGCCTGACACCAGGCTGTGGATGATCCTGTCAAATCTGATACAACAAGGAGCTGGTTACAGAACGGTGTCGCCTCCTTCAGCACTGCCTGGAGCCTGACACCAGGCAGTGGATGGTCCTGTCAAATCTGATATAACAAGGAGCTGGTTACAGAACGGTGTCACCTCCTTCAGCACGGCCTGGAGCCTGACACCAGAGTGTGGATGGTCCTGTCAAATCTGATATAACTAGGAGCTGGTTACAGAATGGTGTCACCTCCTTCAGCACGGCCTGGAGCCTGACACCAGGCTGTGGATGGTCCTGTCAAATCTGATACAACACGGAACTGGTTACAGAACGGTGTCGCCTCCTTCAGCACGGCCTGGAGCCTGACACCAGGCTGTGGATGATCCTGTCAAATCTGATACAACAAGGAGCTGGTTACAGAACGGTGTCGCCTCCTTCAGCACTGCCTGGAGCCTGACACCAGGCTGTGGATGGTCCTGTCAAATCTGATATAACAAGGAGCTGGTTACAGAACGGTGTCGCCTCCTTCAGCACGGCCTGGAGCCTGATACCAGAGTGTGGATGGTCCTGTCAAATCTGACATAACAAGGAGCTGGTTACAGAACGGTGTCGCCTCCTTCAGCACGGCCTGGAGCCTGACACCAGGCTGTGGATGGTCCTGTCAAATCTGATATAACACGGAGCTGGTTACAGAACGGTGTCGCCTCCTTCAGCACGGCCTGGAGCCTGACACCAGGCTGTGGATGGTCCTGTCAAATCTGATATAACTAGGAGCTGGTTACAGAATGGTGTCACCTCCTTCAGCACGGCCTGGAGCCTGACACCAGGCTGTGGATGGTCCTGTCAAATCTGATATAACAAGGAGCTGGTTACAGAACGGTGTCGCCTCCTTCAGCACGGCCTGGAGCCTGACACCAGGCTGTGGATGGTCCTGTCAAATCTGATATAACAAGGAGCTGGTTACAGAACGGTGTCGCCTCCTTCAGCACGGCCTGGAGTCTGACAGCAGGCTGTGGATGGTCCTGTCAAATCTGATATAACAAGGAGCTGGTTACAGAACGGTGTCGCCTCCTTCAGCACGGCCTGGAGCCTGACACCAGGCTGTGGATGGTCCTGTCAAATCTGATATAACAAGGAGCTGGTTACAGAACGGTGACACCTCCATCAGCACGGCCTGGAGCCTGACACCAGGCTGTGGATGGTCCTGTCAAATCTGATAGAACAAGGTGCTGGTTACAGAATGGTGTCGCCTCCTTCAGCATGGCCTGGAGCCTGACACCAGGCTGTGGATGGTCCTGTCAAATCTGATACAACAAGGAGCTGGTTACAGAACGGTGTCACCTCCTTCAGCACGGCCTGGAGCCTGACACCAGGATGTGGATTGTCCTGTCAAATCTGATGCAACGAGGTGCTGGTTACAGAACGGTGTCACCTCCTTCAGCACGGCCTGGAGCCTGACACCAGGCTGTGGATGGTCCTGTCAAATCTGATATAACAAGGGGCTGGTTACAGAAAGGTGTTGCCTCCTTCAGCACGGCCTGGAGCCTGACACCAGGCTGTGGATGGTCCTGTCAAATCTGATATAACAAGGAGCTGGTTACAGAACGGTGTCACCTCCTTCAGCACGGCCTGGAGCCTGACACCAGGCTGTGGATGGTCTTGTCAAATCTGATATAACAAGGAGCTGGTTACAGAACGGTGTCGCCTCCTTCAGCACGGCCTGGAGCCTGACACCAGGCTGTGGATGGTCCTGTCAAATCAGATACAACAAGGAGCTGGTTACAGAACGGTGTCGCCTCCTTCGGCACGGCCTGGAGCCTGACACCAGGCTGTGAATGGTCCTGTCAAATCTGATATAACAAAGAGCTGGTTACAGAACGGTATCACCTCCTTCAGCACGGCCTGGAGCCTGACACCAGGCTGTGGATGGTCCTGTCAAATCTGATACAACACGGAACTGGTTACAGAACGGTGTCGCCTCCTTCAGCACGGCCTGGAGCCTGACACCAGGCTGTGGATGATCCTGTCAAATCTGATACAACAAGGAGCTGGTTACAGAACGGTGTCGCCTCCTTCAGCACTGCCTGGAGCCTGACACCAGGCAGTGGATGGTCCTGTCAAATCTGATATAACAAGGAGCTGGTTACAGAACGGTTTCACCTCCCTCAGCACGGCCTGGAGCCTGACACCAGAGTGTGGATGGTCCTGTCAAATCTGATATAACTAGGAGCTGGTTACAGAATGGTGTCACGTCCTTCAGCACGGCCTGGAGCCTGACACCAGGCTGTGGATGGTCCTGTCAAATCTGATCCAACACGGAACTGGTTACAGAACGGTGTCGCCTCCTTCAGCACGGCCTGGAGCCTGACACCAGGCTGTGGATGATCCTGTCAAATCTGATACAACAAGGAGCTGGTTACAGAACGGTGTCGCCTCCTTCAGCACTGCCTGGAGCCTGACACCAGGCTGTGGATGGTCCTGTGAAATCTGATATAACAAGGAGCTGGTTACAGAACGGTGTCGCCTCCTTCAGCACGGCCTGGAGCCTGACACCAGGCTGTGGATGGTCCTGTCAAATCTGATATAACTAGGAGCTGGTTACAGAATGGTGTCAACTCCTTCAGCACGGCCTGGAGCCTGACACCAGGCTGTGGATGGTCCTGTCAAATCTGATATAACAAGGAGCTGGTTACAGAACGGTGTCGCCTCCTTCAGCACGGCCTGGAGCCTGACACCAGGCTGTGGATGGTCCTGTCAAATCTGATATAACAAGGAGCTGGTTACAGAACGGTGTCGCCTCCTTCAGCACGGCCTGGAGTCTGACAGCAGGCTGTGGATGGTCCTGTCAAATCTGATATAACAAGGAGCTGGTTACAGAACGGTGTCACCTCCTTCAGCACGGCCTGGAGCCTGACACCAGGCTGTGGATGGTCCTGTCAAATCTGATATAACAAGGAGCTGGTTACAGAACGGTGACACCTCCATCAGCACGGCCTGGAGCCTGACACCAGGCTGTGGATGGTCCTGTCAAATCTGATATAACAAGGTGCTGGTTACAGAACGGTGTCGCCTCCTTCAGCACGGCCTGGAGCCTGACACCAGGCTGTGGATGGTCCTGTCAAATCTGATAGAACAAGGTGCTGGTTACAGAACGGTGTCGCCTCCTTCAGCATGGCCTGGAGCCTGACACCAGGCTGTGGATGGTCCTGTCAAATCGGATACAACAAGGAGCTGGTTACAGAACGGTGTCACCTCCTTCAGCACGGCCTGGAGCCTGCCACCAGGATGTGGATGGTCCTGTCAAATCTGATACAACAAGGTGCTGGTTACAGAACGGTGTCACCTCCTTCAGCACGGCCTGGAGCCTGACACCAGGCTGTGGATGGTCCTGTCAAATCTGATACAACACGGAACTGGTTACAGAACGGTGTCGCCTCCTTCAGCACGGCCTGGAGCCTGACACCAGGCTGTGGATGGTCCTGTCAAATCTGATACAACACGGAACTGGTTACAGAACGGTGTCGCCTCCTTCAGCACGGCCTGGAGCCTGACACCAGGCTGTGGATGATCCTGTCAAATCTGATACAACAAGGAGCTGGTTACAGAACGGTGTCGCCTCCTTCAGCACTGCCTGGAGCCTGACACCAGGCAGTGGATGGTCCTGTCAAATCTGATATAACAAGGAGCTGGTTACAGAACGGTGTCACCTCCTTCAGCACGGCCTGGAGCCTGACACCAGAGTGTGGATGGTCCTGTCAAATCTGATATAACTAGGAGCTGGTTACAGAATGGTGTCACCTCCTTCAGCACGGCCTGGAGCCTGACACCAGGCTGTGGATGGTCCTGTCAAATCTGATACAACACGGAACTGGTTACAGAACGGTGTCGCCTCCTTCAGCACGGCCTGGAGCCTGACACCAGGCTGTGGATGATCCTGTCAAATCTGATACAACAAGGAGCTGGTTACAGAACGGTGTCGCCTCCTTCAGCACTGCCTGGAGCCTGACACCAGGCTGTGGATGGTCCTGTGAAATCTGATATAACAAGGAGCTGGTTACAGAACGGTGTCGCCTCCTTCAGCACGGCCTGGAGCCTGACACCAGGCTGTGGATGGTCCTGTCAAATCTGATATAACTAGGAGCTGGTTACAGAATGGTGTCAACTCCTTCAGCACGGCCTGGAGCCTGACACCAGGCTGTGGATGGTCCTGTCAAATCTGATATAACAAGGAGCTGGTTACAGAACGGTGTCGCCTCCTTCAGCACGGCCTGGAGCCTGACACCAGGCTGTGGATGGTCCTGTCAAATCTGATATAACAAGGAGCTGGTTACAGAACGGTGTCGCCTCCTTCAGCACGGCCTGGAGCCTGACACCAGAGTGTGGATGGTCCTGTCAAATCTGATATAACTAGGAGCTGGTTACAGAATGGTGTCACCTCCTTCAGCACGGCCTGGAGCCTGACACCAGGCTGTGGATGGTCCTGTCAAATCTGATACAACACGGAACTGGTTACAGAACGGTGTCGCCTCCTTCAGCACGGCCTGGAGCCTGACACCAGGCTGTGGATGATCCTGTCAAATCTGATACAACAAGGAGCTGGTTACAGAACGGTGTCGCCTCCTTCAGCACTGCCTGGAGCCTGACACCAGGCTGTGGATGGTCCTGTCAAATCTGATATAACAAGGAGCTGGTTACAGAACGGTGTCGCCTCCTTCAGCACGGCCTGGAGCCTGATACCAGAGTGTGGATGGTCCTGTCAAATCTGACATAACAAGGAGCTGGTTACAGAACGGTGTCGCCTCCTTCAGCACGGCCTGGAGCCTGACACCAGGCTGTGGATGGTCCTGTCAAATCTGATATAACACGGAGCTGGTTACAGAACGGTGTCGCCTCCTTCAGCACGGCCTGGAGCCTGACACCAGGCTGTGGATGGTCCTGTCAAATCTGATATAACTAGGAGCTGGTTACAGAATGGTGTCACCTCCTTCAGCACGGCCTGGAGCCTGACACCAGGCTGTGGATGGTCCTGTCAAATCTGATATAACAAGGAGCTGGTTACAGAACGGTGTCGCCTCCTTCAGCACGGCCTGGAGCCTGACACCAGGCTGTGGATGGTCCTGTCAAATCTGATATAACAAGGAGCTGGTTACAGAACGGTGTCGCCTCCTTCAGCACGGCCTGGAGTCTGACAGCAGGCTGTGGATGGTCCTGTCAAATCTGATATAACAAGGAGCTGGTTACAGAACGGTGTCGCCTCCTTCAGCACGGCCTGGAGCCTGACACCAGGCTGTGGATGGTCCTGTCAAATCTGATATAACAAGGAGCTGGTTACAGAACGGTGACACCTCCATCAGCACGGCCTGGAGCCTGACACCAGGCTGTGGATGGTCCTGTCAAATCTGATAGAACAAGGTGCTGGTTACAGAATGGTGTCGCCTCCTTCAGCATGGCCTGGAGCCTGACACCAGGCTGTGGATGGTCCTGTCAAATCTGATACAACAAGGAGCTGGTTACAGAACGGTGTCACCTCCTTCAGCACGGCCTGGAGCCTGACACCAGGATGTGGATTGTCCTGTCAAATCTGATGCAACGAGGTGCTGGTTACAGAACGGTGTCACCTCCTTCAGCACGGCCTGGAGCCTGACACCAGGCTGTGGATGGTCCTGTCAAATCTGATATAACAAGGGGCTGGTTACAGAAAGGTGTTGCCTCCTTCAGCACGGCCTGGAGCCTGACACCAGGCTGTGGATGGTCCTGTCAAATCTGATATAACAAGGAGCTGGTTACAGAACGGTGTCACCTCCTTCAGCACGGCCTGGAGCCTGACACCAGGCTGTGGATGGTCTTGTCAAATCTGATATAACAAGGAGCTGGTTACAGAACGGTGTCGCCTCCTTCAGCACGGCCTGGAGCCTGACACCAGGCTGTGGATGGTCCTGTCAAATCAGATACAACAAGGAGCTGGTTACAGAACGGTGTCGCCTCCTTCGGCACGGCCTGGAGCCTGACACCAGGCTGTGAATGGTCCTGTCAAATCTGATATAACAAAGAGCTGGTTACAGAACGGTATCACCTCCTTCAGCACGGCCTGGAGCCTGACACCAGGCTGTGGATGGTCCTGTCAAATCTGATACAACACGGAACTGGTTACAGAACGGTGTCGCCTCCTTCAGCACGGCCTGGAGCCTGACACCAGGCTGTGGATGATCCTGTCAAATCTGATACAACAAGGAGCTGGTTACAGAACGGTGTCGCCTCCTTCAGCACTGCCTGGAGCCTGACACCAGGCAGTGGATGGTCCTGTCAAATCTGATATAACAAGGAGCTGGTTACAGAACGGTTTCACCTCCCTCAGCACGGCCTGGAGCCTGACACCAGAGTGTGGATGGTCCTGTCAAATCTGATATAACTAGGAGCTGGTTACAGAATGGTGTCACGTCCTTCAGCACGGCCTGGAGCCTGACACCAGGCTGTGGATGGTCCTGTCAAATCTGATCCAACACGGAACTGGTTACAGAACGGTGTCGCCTCCTTCAGCACGGCCTGGAGCCTGACACCAGGCTGTGGATGATCCTGTCAAATCTGATACAACAAGGAGCTGGTTACAGAACGGTGTCGCCTCCTTCAGCACTGCCTGGAGCCTGACACCAGGCTGTGGATGGTCCTGTGAAATCTGATATAACAAGGAGCTGGTTACAGAACGGTGTCGCCTCCTTCAGCACGGCCTGGAGCCTGACACCAGGCTGTGGATGGTCCTGTCAAATCTGATATAACTAGGAGCTGGTTACAGAATGGTGTCAACTCCTTCAGCACGGCCTGGAGCCTGACACCAGGCTGTGGATGGTCCTGTCAAATCTGATATAACAAGGAGCTGGTTACAGAACGGTGTCGCCTCCTTCAGCACGGCCTGGAGCCTGACACCAGGCTGTGGATGGTCCTGTCAAATCTGATATAACAAGGAGCTGGTTACAGAACGGTGTCGCCTCCTTCAGCACGGCCTGGAGTCTGACAGCAGGCTGTGGATGGTCCTGTCAAATCTGATATAACAAGGAGCTGGTTACAGAACGGTGTCACCTCCTTCAGCACGGCCTGGAGCCTGACACCAGGCTGTGGATGGTCCTGTCAAATCTGATATAACAAGGAGCTGGTTACAGAACGGTGACACCTCCATCAGCACGGCCTGGAGCCTGACACCAGGCTGTGGATGGTCCTGTCAAATCTGATATAACAAGGTGCTGGTTACAGAACGGTGTCGCCTCCTTCAGCACGGCCTGGAGCCTGACACCAGGCTGTGGATGGTCCTGTCAAATCTGATAGAACAAGGTGCTGGTTACAGAACGGTGTCGCCTCCTTCAGCATGGCCTGGAGCCTGACACCAGGCTGTGGATGGTCCTGTCAAATCGGATACAACAAGGAGCTGGTTACAGAACGGTGTCACCTCCTTCAGCACGGCCTGGAGCCTGCCACCAGGATGTGGATGGTCCTGTCAAATCTGATACAACAAGGTGCTGGTTACAGAACGGTGTCACCTCCTTCAGCACGGCCTGGAGCCTGACACCAGGCTGTGGATGGTCCTGTCAAATCTGATACAACACGGAACTGGTTACAGAACGGTGTCGCCTCCTTCAGCACGGCCTGGAGCCTGACACCAGGCTGTGGATGGTCCTGTCAAATCTGATACAACACGGAACTGGTTACAGAACGGTGTCGCCTCCTTCAGCACGGCCTGGAGCCTGACACCAGGCTGTGGATGATCCTGTCAAATCTGATACAACAAGGAGCTGGTTACAGAACGGTGTCGCCTCCTTCAGCACTGCCTGGAGCCTGACACCAGGCAGTGGATGGTCCTGTCAAATCTGATATAACAAGGAGCTGGTTACAGAACGGTGTCACCTCCTTCAGCACGGCCTGGAGCCTGACACCAGAGTGTGGATGGTCCTGTCAAATCTGATATAACTAGGAGCTGGTTACAGAATGGTGTCACCTCCTTCAGCACGGCCTGGAGCCTGACACCAGGCTGTGGATGGTCCTGTCAAATCTGATACAACACGGAACTGGTTACAGAACGGTGTCGCCTCCTTCAGCACGGCCTGGAGCCTGACACCAGGCTGTGGATGATCCTGTCAAATCTGATACAACAAGGAGCTGGTTACAGAACGGTGTCGCCTCCTTCAGCACTGCCTGGAGCCTGACACCAGGCTGTGGATGGTCCTGTGAAATCTGATATAACAAGGAGCTGGTTACAGAACGGTGTCGCCTCCTTCAGCACGGCCTGGAGCCTGACACCAGGCTGTGGATGGTCCTGTCAAATCTGATATAACTAGGAGCTGGTTACAGAATGGTGTCAACTCCTTCAGCACGGCCTGGAGCCTGACACCAGGCTGTGGATGGTCCTGTCAAATCTGATATAACAAGGAGCTGGTTACAGAACGGTGTCGCCTCCTTCAGCACGGCCTGGAGCCTGACACCAGGCTGTGGATGGTCCTGTCAAATCTGATATAACAAGGAGCTGGTTACAGAACGGTGTCGCCTCCTTCAGCACGGCCTGGAGTCTGACAGCAGGCTGTGGATGGTCCTGTCAAATCTGATATAACAAGGAGCTGGTTACAGAACGGTGTCACCTCCTTCAGCACGGCCTGGAGCCTGACACCAGGCTGTGGATGGTCCTGTCAAATCTGATATAACAAGGAGCTGGTTACAGAACGGTGACACCTCCATCAGCACGGCCTGGAGCCTGACACCAGGCTGTGGATGGTCCTGTCAAATCTGATAGAGCAAGGTGCTGGTTACAGAACGGTGTCGCCTCCTTCAGCATGGCCTGGAGCCTGACACCAGGCTGTGGATGGTCCTGTCAAATCTGATACAACAAGGAGCTGGTTACAGAACGGTGTCACCTCCTTCAGCACGGCCTGGAGCCTGCCACCAGGATGTGGATGGTCCTGTCAAATCTGATACAACAAGGTGCTGGTTACAGAACGGTGTCAGCTCCTTCAGCCCGGCCTGGAGCCTGACACCAGGCTGTGGATGGTCTTGTCAAATCTGATATAACAAGGAGCTGGTTACAGAACGGTGTCGCCTCCTTCAGCACGGCCTGGAGCCTGACACCAGGCTGTGGATGGTCCTGACAAATCTGATATAACAAGGTGCTGGTTACAGAACGGTGTCGCCTCCTTCAGCACGGCCTGGAGCCTGACACCAGGCTGTGGATGGTCCTGTCAAATCTGATACAACAAGGAGCTGGTTACAGAACGGTGTCACCTCCTTCAGCACGGCCTGGAGCCTGACACCAGGATGTGGATTGTCCTGTCAAATCTGATGCAACGAGGTGCTGGTTACAGAACGGTGTCACCTCCTTCAGCACGGCCTGGAGCCTGACACCAGGCTGTGGATGGTCCTGTCAAATCTGATATAACAAGGGGCTGGTTACAGAAAGGTGTCGCCTCCTTCAGCACGGCCTGGAGCCTGACACCAGGCTGTGGATGGTCCTGTCAAATCTGATATAACAAGGAGCTGGTTACAGAACGGTGTCACCTCCTTCAGCACGGCCTGGAGCCTGACACCAGGCTGTGGATGGTCTTGTCAAATCTGATATAACAAGGAGCTGGTTACAGAACGGTGTCGCCTCCTTCAGCACGGCCTGGAGCCTGACACCAGGCTGTGGATGGTCCTGTCAAATCAGATACAACAAGGAGCTGGTTACAGAACGGTGTCGCCTCCTTCGGCACGGCCTGGAGCCTGACACCAGGCTGTGAATGGTCCTGTCAAATCTGATATAACAAAGAGCTGGTTACAGAACGGTGTCGCCTCCTTCAGCACGGACTGGAGCCTGACACCAGGCTGTAGATGGTCCTGTCAAACCTGATATAACAAGGAGCTGGTTACAGAACGGTGTCACCTCCTTCAGCACGGACTGGAGCCTGACACCAGGCTGTGGATGGTCCTGTCAAATCTGATATAACAAGGAGCTGGTTACAGAACGGTGACACCTCCATCAGCACGGCCTGGAGCCTGACACCAGGCTGTGGATGGTCCTGTCAAATCTGATAGAGCAAGGTGCTGGTTACAGAACGGTGTCGCCTCCTTCAGCATGGCCTGGAGCCTGACACCAGGCTGTGGATGGTCCTGTCAAATCTGATACAACAAGGAGCTGGTTACAGAACGGTGTCACCTCCTTCAGCACGGCCTGGAGCCTGCCACCAGGATGTGGATGGTCCTGTCAAATCTGATACAACAAGGTGCTGGTTACAGAACGGTGTCAGCTCCTTCAGCACGGCCTGGAGCCTGACACCAGGCTGTGGATGGTCTTGTCAAATCTGATATAACAAGGAGCTGGTTACAGAACGGTGTCGCCTCCTTCAGCACGGCCTGGAGCCTGACACCAGGCTGTGGATGGTCCTGACAAATCTGATATAACAAGGTGCTGGTTACAGAACGGTGTCGCCTCCTTCAGCACGGCCTGGAGCCTGACACCAGGCTGTGGATGGTCCTGTCAAATCTGATACAACAAGGAGCTGGTTACAGAACGGTGTCACCTCCTTCAGCACGGCCTGGAGCCTGACACCAGGATGTGGATTGTCCTGTCAAATCTGATGCAACGAGGTGCTGGTTACAGAACGGTGTCACCTCCTTCAGCACGGCCTGGAGCCTGACACCAGGCTGTGGATGGTCCTGTCAAATCTGATATAACAAGGGGCTGGTTACAGAAAGGTGTCGCCTCCTTCAGCACGGCCTGGAGCCTGACACCAGGCTGTGGATGGTCCTGTCAAATCTGATATAACAAGGAGCTGGTTACAGAACGGTGTCACCTCCTTCAGCACTGCCTGGAGCCTGACACCAGGCTGTGGATGGTCCTGTGAAATCTGATATAACAAGGAGCTGGTTACAGAACGGTGTCGCCTCCTTCAGCACGGCCTGGAGCCTGACACCAGGCTGTGGATGGTCCTGTCAAATCTGATATAACTAGGAGCTGGTTACAGAATGGTGTCAACTCCTTCAGCACGGCCTGGAGCCTGACACCAGGCTGTGGATGGTCCTGTCAAATCTGATATAACAAGGAGCTGGTTACAGAACGGTGTCGCCTCCTTCAGCACGGCCTGGAGCCTGACACCAGGCTGTGGATGGTCCTGTCAAATCTGATATAACAAGGAGCTGGTTACAGAACGGTGTCGCCTCCTTCAGCACGGCCTGGAGTCTGACAGCAGGCTGTGGATGGTCCTGTCAAATCTGATATAACAAGGAGCTGGTTACAGAACGGTGTCACCTCCTTCAGCACGGCCTGGAGCCTGACACCAGGCTGTGGATGGTCCTGTCAAATCTGATATAACAAGGAGCTGGTTACAGAACGGTGACACCTCCATCAGCACGGCCTGGAGCCTGACACCAGGCTGTGGATGGTCCTGTCAAATCTGATAGAACAAGGTGCTGGTTACAGAACGGTGTCGCCTCCTTCAGCATGGCCTGGAGCCTGACACCAGGCTGTGGATGGTCCTGTCAAATCTGATACAACAAGGAGCTGGTTACAGAACGGTGTCACCTCCTTCAGCACGGCCTGGAGCCTGCCACCAGGATGTGGATGGTCCTGTCAAATCTGATACAACAAGGTGCTGGTTACAGAACGGTGTCAGCTCCTTCAGCACGGCCTGGAGCCTGACACCAGGCTGTGGATGGTCCTGTCAAATCTGATACAACACGGAACTGGTTACAGAACGGTGTCGCCTCCTTCAGCACGGCCTGGAGCCTGACACCAGGCTGTGGATGGTCCTGTCAAATCTGATACAACACGGAACTGGTTACAGAACGGTGTCGCCTCCTTCAGCACGGCCTGGAGCCTGACACCAGGCTGTGGATGATCCTGTCAAATCTGATACAACAAGGAGCTGGTTACAGAACGGTGTCGCCTCCTTCAGCACTGCCTGGAGCCTGACACCAGGCAGTGGATGGTCCTGTCAAATCTGATATAACAAGGAGCTGGTTACAGAACGGTGTCACCTCCTTCAGCACGGCCTGGAGCCTGACACCAGAGTGTGGATGGTCCTGTCAAATCTGATATAACTAGGAGCTGGTTACAGAATGGTGTCACCTCCTTCAGCACGGCCTGGAGCCTGACACCAGGCTGTGGATGGTCCTGTCAAATCTGATACAACACGGAACTGGTTACAGAACGGTGTCGCCTCCTTCAGCACGGCCTGGAGCCTGACACCAGGCTGTGGATGATCCTGTCAAATCTGATACAACAAGGAGCTGGTTACAGAACGGTGTCGCCTCCTTCAGCACTGCCTGGAGCCTGACACCAGGCTGTGGATGGTCCTGTGAAATCTGATATAACAAGGAGCTGGTTACAGAACGGTGTCGCCTCCTTCAGCACGGCCTGGAGCCTGACACCAGGCTGTGGATGGTCCTGTCAAATCTGATATAACTAGGAGCTGGTTACAGAATGGTGTCAACTCCTTCAGCACGGCCTGGAGCCTGACACCAGGCTGTGGATGGTCCTGTCAAATCTGATATAACAAGGAGCTGGTTACAGAACGGTGTCGCCTCCTTCAGCACGGCCTGGAGTCTGACAGCAGGCTGTGGATGGTCCTGTCAAATCTGATATAACAAGGAGCTGGTTACAGAACGGTGTCACCTCCTTCAGCACGGCCTGGAGCCTGACACCAGGCTGTGGATGGTCCTGTCAAATCTGATATAACAAGGAGCTGGTTACAGAACGGTGACACCTCCATCAGCACGGCCTGGAGCCTGACACCAGGCTGTGGATGGTCCTGTCAAATCTGATAGAACAAGGTGCTGGTTACAGAACGGTGTCGCCTCCTTCAGCATGGCCTGGAGCCTGACACCAGGCTGTGGATGGTCCTGTCAAATCTGATACAACAAGGAGCTGGTTACAGAACGGTGTCACCTCCTTCAGCACGGCCTGGAGCCTGCCACCAGGATGTGGATGGTCCTGTCAAATCTGATACAACAAGGTGCTGGTTACAGAACGGTGTCAGCTCCTTCAGCACGGCCTGGAGCCTGACACCAGGCTGTGGATGGTCCTGTCAAATCTGATACAACACGGAACTGGTTACAGAACGGTGTCGCCTCCTTCAGCACGGCCTGGAGCCTGACACCAGGCTGTGGATGGTCCTGTCAAATCTGATACAACACGGAACTGGTTACAGAACGGTGTCGCCTCCTTCAGCACGGCCTGGAGCCTGACACCAGGCTGTGGATGATCCTGTCAAATCTGATACAACAAGGAGCTGGTTACAGAACGGTGTCGCCTCCTTCAGCACTGCCTGGAGCCTGACACCAGGCAGTGGATGGTCCTGTCAAATCTGATATAACAAGGAGCTGGTTACAGAACGGTGTCACCTCCTTCAGCACGGCCTGGAGCCTGACACCAGAGTGTGGATGGTCCTGTCAAATCTGATATAACTAGGAGCTGGTTACAGAATGGTGTCACCTCCTTCAGCACGGCCTGGAGCCTGACACCAGGCTGTGGATGGTCCTGTCAAATCTGATACAACACGGAACTGGTTACAGAACGGTGTCGCCTCCTTCAGCACGGCCTGGAGCCTGACACCAGGCTGTGGATGATCCTGTCAAATCTGATACAACAAGGAGCTGGTTACAGAACGGTGTCGCCTCCTTCAGCACTGCCTGGAGCCTGACACCAGGCTGTGGATGGTCCTGTCAAATCTGATATAACAAGGAGCTGGTTACAGAACGGTGTCGCCTCCTTCAGCACGGCCTGGAGCCTGACACCAGGCTGTGGATGGTCCTGTCAAATCTGATATAACAAGGAGCTGGTTACAGAACGGTGTCGCCTCCTTCAGCACGGCCTGGAGCCTGACACCAGGCTGTGGATGGTCCTGTCAAATCTGATATAACTAGGAGCTGGTTACAGAATGGTGTCAACTCCTTCAGCACGGCCTGGAGCCTGACACCAGGCTGTGGATGGTCCTGTCAAATCTGATATAACAAGGAGCTGGTTACAGAACGGTGTCGCCTCCTTCAGCACGGCCTGGAGCCTGACACCAGGCTGTGGATGATCCTGTCAAATCTGATACAACAAGGAGCTGGTTACAGAACGGTGTCGCCTCCTTCAGCACTGCCTGGAGCCTGACACCAGGCAGTGGATGGTCCTGTCAAATCTGATATAACAAGGAGCTGGTTACAGAACGGTGTCACCTCCTTCAGCACGGCCTGGAGCCTGACACCAGAGTGTGGATGGTCCTGTCAAATCTGATATAACTAGGAGCTGGTTACAGAATGGTGTCACCTCCTTCAGCACGGCCTGGAGCCTGACACCAGGCTGTGGATGGTCCTGTCAAATCTGATACAACACGGAACTGGTTACAGAACGGTGTCGCCTCCTTCAGCACGGCCTGGAGCCTGACACCAGGCTGTGGATGATCCTGTCAAATCTGATACAACAAGGAGCTGGTTACAGAACGGTGTCGCCTCCTTCAGCACTGCCTGGAGCCTGACACCAGGCTGTGGATGGTCCTGTGAAATCTGATATAACAAGGAGCTGGTTACAGAACGGTGTCGCCTCCTTCAGCACGGCCTGGAGCCTGACACCAGGCTGTGGATGGTCCTGTCAAATCTGATATAACTAGGAGCTGGTTACAGAATGGTGTCAACTCCTTCAGCACGGCCTGGAGCCTGACACCAGGCTGTGGATGGTCCTGTCAAATCTGATATAACAAGGAGCTGGTTACAGAACGGTGTCGCCTCCTTCAGCACGGCCTGGAGCCTGACACCAGGCTGTGGATGGTCCTGTCAAATCTGATATAACAAGGAGCTGGTTACAGAACGGTGTCGCCTCCTTCAGCACGGCCTGGAGTCTGACAGCAGGCTGTGGATGGTCCTGTCAAATCTGATATAACAAGGAGCTGGTTACAGAACGGTGTCACCTCCTTCAGCACGGCCTGGAGCCTGACACCAGGCTGTGGATGGTCCTGTCAAATCTGATATAACAAGGAGCTGGTTACAGAACGGTGACACCTCCATCAGCACGGCCTGGAGCCTGACACCAGGCTGTGGATGGTCCTGTCAAATCTGATAGAGCAAGGTGCTGGTTACAGAACGGTGTCGCCTCCTTCAGCATGGCCTGGAGCCTGACACCAGGCTGTGGATGGTCCTGTCAAATCTGATACAACAAGGAGCTGGTTACAGAACGGTGTCACCTCCTTCAGCACGGCCTGGAGCCTGCCACCAGGATGTGGATGGTCCTGTCAAATCTGATACAACAAGGTGCTGGTTACAGAACGGTGTCAGCTCCTTCAGCACGGCCTGGAGCCTGACACCAGGCTGTGGATGGTCTTGTCAAATCTGATATAACAAGGAGCTGGTTACAGAACGGTGTCGCCTCCTTCAGCACGGCCTGGAGCCTGACACCAGGCTGTGGATGGTCCTGACAAATCTGATATAACAAGGTGCTGGTTACAGAACGGTGTCGCCTCCTTCAGCACGGCCTGGAGCCTGACACCAGGCTGTGGATGGTCCTGTCAAATCTGATACAACAAGGAGCTGGTTACAGAACGGTGTCACCTCCTTCAGCACGGCCTGGAGCCTGACACCAGGATGTGGATTGTCCTGTCAAATCTGATGCAACGAGGTGCTGGTTACAGAACGGTGTCACCTCCTTCAGCACGGCCTGGAGCCTGACACCAGGCTGTGGATGGTCCTGTCAAATCTGATATAACAAGGGGCTGGTTACAGAAAGGTGTCGCCTCCTTCAGCACGGCCTGGAGCCTGACACCAGGCTGTGGATGGTCCTGTCAAATCTGATATAACAAGGAGCTGGTTACAGAACGGTGTCACCTCCTTCAGCACGGCCTGGAGCCTGACACCAGGCTGTGGATGGTCTTGTCAAATCTGATATAACAAGGAGCTGGTTACAGAACGGTGTCGCCTCCTTCAGCACGGCCTGGAGCCTGACACCAGGCTGTGGATGGTCCTGTCAAATCAGATACAACAAGGAGCTCGTTACAGAACGGTGTCGCCTCCTTCGGCACGGCCTGGAGCCTGACACCAGGCTGTGAATGGTCCTGTCAAATCTGATATAACAAAGAGCTGGTTACAGAACGGTGTCGCCTCCTTCAGCACGGACTGGAGCCTGACACCAGGCTGTAGATGGTCCTGTCAAACCTGATATAACAAGGAGCTGGTTACAGAACGGTGTCACCTCCTTCAGCACGGACTGGAGCCTGACACCAGGCTGTGGATGGTCCTGTCAAATCTGATATAACAAGGAGCTGGTTACAGAACGGTGACACCTCCATCAGCACGGCCTGGAGCCTGACACCAGACTGTGATTGGTCCTGTCAAATCTGATATAACAGGGAGCTGGTTACAGAACGGTGTCGCCTCCTTCAGCACGGTTTGGAGCCTGACACCAGGCTGTGGATGGTCCTGTCAAATCTGATATAACAAGGAGCTGGTTACAGAACGGTGTCGCCTCCTTCAGCACGGCCTGGAGCCTGACACCAGGCTGTGGATGGTCCTGTCAAATCTGATATAACAAGGAGCTGGTTACAGAACGGTGTCGCCTCCTTCAGCACGGCCTGGAGCCTGACACCAGGCTGTGGATGGTCCTGTCAAATCTGATATAACAAGGAGCTGGTTACAGAACGGTATCACCTCCTTCAGCACGGCCTGAAGCCTGACACCAGGCTGTGGATGGTCCTGTCAAATATAATACAACACGGAACTGGTTACAGAACGGTGTCGCCTCCTTCAGCACGGCCTGGAGCCTGACACCAGGCTGTGGATGGTCCTGTCAAATCTGATATAACACGGAGCTGGTTACAGAACGGTGTCGCCTCCTTCAGCAGTGCCTGGAGCCTGACACCAGGCTGTGGATGGTCCTGTCAAATTTGAGATAACAAGGAGCTGGTTACTGAACGGTGTCGCCTCCTTCAGCACGGCCTGGAGCCTGACACCAGGCTGTGGATGGTCCTGTCAAATCTGATACAACACGGAACTGGTTACAGAACGGTGTCGCCTCCTTCAGCACGGCCTGGAGCCTGACACCAGGCTGTGGATGGTCCTGTCAAATCTGATATAACAAGGAGCTGGTTACAGAACGGTATCACCTCCTTCAGCACGGCCTGGAGCCTGACACCAGAGTGTGGATGGTCCTGTCAAATCTGATACAACACGGAACTGGTTACAGAACGGTGTCGCCTCCTTCAGCACGGCCTGGAGCCTGACACCAGGCTGTGGATGATCCTGTCAAATCTGATACAACAAGGAGCTGATTACAGAACGGTGTCGCCTCCTTCAGCACTGCCTGGAGCCTGACACCAGGCAGTGGATGGTCCTGTCAAATCTGATATAACAAGGAGCTGGTTACAGAACGGTGTCACCTCCTTCAGCACGGCCTGGAGCCTGACACCAGAGTGTGGATGGTCCTGTCAAATCTGATATAACTAGGAGCTGGTTACAGAATGGTGTCACCTCCTTCAGCACGGCCTGGAGCCTGACACCAGGCTGTGGATGGTCCTGTCAAATCTGATACAACACGGAACTGGTTACAGAACGGTGTCGCCTCCTTCAGCACGGCCTGGAGCCTGACACCAGGCTGTGGATGATCCTGTCAAATCTGATACAACAAGGAGCTGGTTACAGAACGGTGTCACCTCCTTCAGCACGGCCTGGAGCCTGACACCAGAGTGTGGATGGTCCTGTCAAATCTGATATAACTAGGAGCTGGTTACAGAATGGTGTCACCTCCTTCAGCACGGCCTGGAGCCTGACACCAGGCTGTGGATGGTCCTGTCAAATCTGATACAACACGGAACTGGTTACAGAACGGTGTCGCCTCCTTCAGCACGGCCTGGAGCCTGACACCAGGCTGTGGATGATCCTGTCAAATCTGATACAACAAGGAGCTGGTTACAGAACGGTGTCGCCTCCTTCAGCACTGCCTGGAGCCTGACACCAGGCTGTGGATGGTCCTGTGAAATCTGATATAACAAGGAGCTGGTTACAGAACGGTGTCGCCTCCTTCAGCACGGCCTGGAGCCTGACACCAGGCTGTGGATGGTCCTGTCAAATCTGATATAACTAGGAGCTGGTTACAGAATGGTGTCAACTCCTTCAGCACGGCCTGGAGCCTGACACCAGGCTGTGGATGGTCCTGTCAAATCTGATATAACAAGGAGCTGGTTACAGAACGGTGTCGCCTCCTTCAGCACGGCCTGGAGCCTGACACCAGGCTGTGGATGGTCCTGTCAAATCTGATATAACAAGGAGCTGGTTACAGAACGGTGTCGCCTCCTTCAGCACGGCCTGGAGTCTGACAGCAGGCTGTGGATGGTCCTGTCAAATCTGATATAACAAGGAGCTGGTTACAGAACGGTGTCACCTCCTTCAGCACGGCCTGGAGCCTGACACCAGGCTGTGGATGGTCCTGTCAAATCTGATATAACAAGGAGCTGGTTACAGAACGGTGACACCTCCATCAGCACGGCCTGGAGCCTGACACCAGGCTGTGGATGGTCCTGTCAAATCTGATAGAGCAAGGTGCTGGTTACAGAACGGTGTCGCCTCCTTCAGCATGGCCTGGAGCCTGACACCAGGCTGTGGATGGTCCTGTCAAATCTGATACAACAAGGAGCTGGTTACAGAACGGTGTCACCTCCTTCAGCACGGCCTGGAGCCTGCCACCAGGATGTGGATGGTCCTGTCAAATCTGATACAACAAGGTGCTGGTTACAGAACGGTGTCAGCTCCTTCAGCACGGCCTGGAGCCTGACACCAGGCTGTGGATGGTCTTGTCAAATCTGATATAACAAGGAGCTGGTTACAGAACGGTGTCGCCTCCTTCAGCACGGCCTGGAGCCTGACACCAGGCTGTGGATGGTCCTGACAAATCTGATATAACAAGGTGCTGGTTACAGAACGGTGTCGCCTCCTTCAGCACGGCCTGGAGCCTGACACCAGGCTGTGGATGGTCCTGTCAAATCTGATACAACAAGGAGCTGGTTACAGAACGGTGTCACCTCCTTCAGCACGGCCTGGAGCCTGACACCAGGATGTGGATTGTCCTGTCAAATCTGATGCAACGAGGTGCTGGTTACAGAACGGTGTCACCTCCTTCAGCACGGCCTGGAGCCTGACACCAGGCTGTGGATGGTCCTGTCAAATCTGATATAACAAGGGGCTGGTTACAGAAAGGTGTCGCCTCCTTCAGCACGGCCTGGAGCCTGACACCAGGCTGTGGATGGTCCTGTCAAATCTGATATAACAAGGAGCTGGTTACAGAACGGTGTCACCTCCTTCAGCACGGCCTGGAGCCTGACACCAGGCTGTGGATGGTCTTGTCAAATCTGATATAACAAGGAGCTGGTTACAGAACGGTGTCGCCTCCTTCAGCACGGCCTGGAGCCTGACACCAGGCTGTGGATGGTCCTGTCAAATCAGATACAACAAGGAGCTCGTTACAGAACGGTGTCGCCTCCTTCGGCACGGCCTGGAGCCTGACACCAGGCTGTGAATGGTCCTGTCAAATCTGATATAACAAAGAGCTGGTTACAGAACGGTGTCGCCTCCTTCAGCACGGACTGGAGCCTGACACCAGGCTGTAGATGGTCCTGTCAAACCTGATATAACAAGGAGCTGGTTACAGAACGGTGTCACCTCCTTCAGCACGGACTGGAGCCTGACACCAGGCTGTGGATGGTCCTGTCAAATCTGATATAACAAGGAGCTGGTTACAGAACGGTGACACCTCCATCAGCACGGCCTGGAGCCTGACACCAGACTGTGATTGGTCCTGTCAAATCTGATATAACAGGGAGCTGGTTACAGAACGGTGTCGCCTCCTTCAGCACGGTTTGGAGCCTGACACCAGGCTGTGGATGGTCCTGTCAAATCTGATATAACAAGGAGCTGGTTACAGAACGGTGTCGCCTCCTTCAGCACGGCCTGGAGCCTGACACCAGGCTGTGGATGGTCCTGTCAAATCTGATATAACAAGGAGCTGGTTACAGAACGGTGTCGCCTCCTTCAGCACGGCCTGGAGCCTGACACCAGGCTGTGGATGGTCCTGTCAAATCTGATATAACAAGGAGCTGGTTACAGAACGGTATCACCTCCTTCAGCACGGCCTGAAGCCTGACACCAGGCTGTGGATGGTCCTGTCAAATATAATACAACACGGAACTGGTTACAGAACGGTGTCGCCTCCTTCAGCACGGCCTGGAGCCTGACACCAGGCTGTGGATGGTCCTGTCAAATCTGATATAACACGGAGCTGGTTACAGAACGGTGTCGCCTCCTTCAGCAGTGCCTGGAGCCTGACACCAGGCTGTGGATGGTCCTGTCAAATTTGAGATAACAAGGAGCTGGTTACTGAACGGTGTCGCCTCCTTCAGCACGGCCTGGAGCCTGACACCAGGCTGTGGATGGTCCTGTCAAATCTGATACAACACGGAACTGGTTACAGAACGGTGTCGCCTCCTTCAGCACGGCCTGGAGCCTGACACCAGGCTGTGGATGGTCCTGTCAAATCTGATATAACAAGGAGCTGGTTACAGAACGGTATCACCTCCTTCAGCAAGGCCTGGAGCCTGACACCAGAGTGTGGATGGTCCTGTCAAATCTGATACAACACGGAACTGGTTACAGAACGGTGTCGCCTCCTTCAGCACTGCCTGGAGCCTGACACCAGGCTGTGGGTGGTCCTGTCAAATCTGATATAACAAGGAGCTGGTTACAGAACGGTGTCGCCTCCTTCAGCACGGCCTGGAGCCTGACACCAGGCTGTGGATGGTCCTGTCAAATCTGATATAACTAGGAGCTGGTGACAGAACGGTGTCACATCCTTCAGCACGGCCTGCAGCCTGACACCAGGCTGTTGATGGTCCTGTCAAATCTGATATAACAAGGAGCTGGTTACAGTACGGTGTCGCCTCCTTCAGCACGGCCTGGAGCCTGAAACCAGGCTGTGGATGGGCCTGTCAAATCTGACATAACCAGGAGCTGGTTACAGAACGGTGTCACCTCCTTCAGCGCGGCCTGGAGCCTGACACCAGGCTGTGGATGGTCCTGTCAAATCTGATGTAACAAGGAGCTGGTTACAGAACGGTGACGCCTCCATCAGCACGGCCTGGAGCCTGACACCAGGCTGCGGATGGTCCTGTCAAATCTGATATAACAAGGTGCTGGTTACAGAACGGTGTCACCTCCTTCAGCACGGCCTGGAGCCTGACACCAGGCTGTGGATAGTCCTGTCAAATCTGATATAACAAGGAGCTGGTTACAGAACGGTGTCGCCTCCTTCAGCACGGCCTGGAGCCTGACACCAGGCTGTGGATGGTCCTGTCAAATCCGATATAACAAGGAGCTGGTTACAGAACGGTGTCGCCTCCTTCAGCACGGCCTGGAGCCTGACACCAGGCTGTGGATTGTCCTGTCAAATCTGATATAACAAGGAGCTGGTATTGGAAGGTGAGTGAAGATGCTGAGGATGGGTTTCTGCAGGTTGTGTTATTGGAAGGTGACTGGAGATACTGAGGATGGGTTTCTGCAGGTTGTGTTATTGGGAGGTGAGTGGAGATGCTGAAGATGGGTTTCTGCAGGTTGTGTGATTGGAAGTTGAGTGGAGATGCTGAGGATGGTTTTCTGCAGGTTGTGTTATGGGGGGGTGAGTGGAGATGCTGAGGATGGGTTTCTGCAGGTTGTGTTATTGGGAGGTGAGTGGAGATGCTGAGGATAGGATTCTGCAGGTTGTGTTATTGGGAGGTTAGTGAAGATGTTGGGGATGGGTTTCTGCAGGTTGTGTTATTGGGAGGTGAGTGAAGATGCTGAGGATGGGTTTCTCCAGTTTGTGTTATTGGAAGGTGAGTGAAGATGCTGAGGATGGGTTTCTGCAGGTTGTGTTATTGGAAGGTGAGTGGAGATACTGATGATGGGTTTCTGCAGGTTGTGTTATTGGGAGGTGAGTGAAGATGCTGAGGATGGGTTTCTCCAGTTTGTGTTATTGGAAGGTGAGTGAAGATGCTGAGGATGGGTTTCTGCAGGTCGTGTTATTGGAAGGTTAGTGAATATGTTGTGGATGGGTTTCTGCAGGTTGTGTTATTGGAAGATTAGTTAAGGTGCTGAGGATGGGTTCTGCAGGTTGTGTTATTGGAAAGTGAGTGGAGATGCTGAGGATGGGTTTCTGCAGGTTGTGTTATTGGGAGGTGAGTGGAGATGCTGAGGATGGGTTTCTGCAGGTTGTGTTATTGGAAGATTTGTGAAGATGCTGAGGATGGGTTTCTGCAGGTTGTGTTATTGGAAGGTTAGTGAAGATGCAGAGGATGGGATTCTGCAGGTTGTGTTATTGGGAGGTGAGTGGAGATGCTGTGGATGGGTTTCTGCAGTTTGTGTTATTGGGAGGTGAGTGGAGATGCTGAGGATAGGATTCTGCAGGTTGTGTTATTGGGAGGTTAGTGAAGATGTTGGGGATGGGTTTCTGCAGGTTGTGTTATGGGGAGGTGAGTGAAGATGCTGAGGATGGGTTTCTGGAGTTTGTGTTATTGGAAGGTGAGTGAAGATGCTGAGGATGGGTTTCTGCAGGTTGTGTTATTGGAAGGTGAGTGGAGATACTGAGGATGGGTTTCTGCAGGTTGTGTTATTGGGAGGTGAGTGGAGATGCTGTGGATGGGTTTCAGCAGTTTGTGCTATTGGGAGGTGAGTGGAGATGCTGAGGATGGGTTTCTGCAGGTTGTGTTATTGGAAGTTGAGTGGAGATGCTGAGGATGGGTTTCTGAAGGTTGTGTTATTGGGGGGTGGGTGGAGATGCTGAGGATGGGTTTCTGCAGGTTGTGTTATTGGGAGGCGAGTGGAGATGCAGAGGATGGGTTTCTGCAGGTTGAGTTATTGGAAGATTTTTGAAGATGCTGAGGATGGGTTTCTGCAGGTTGTGTTATTGGAAGTTGGGTGGAAATGCTGAGGATGGGTTTCTGCAGGTTGTGTTATTGGGGGGTGAGTGGAGATGCTGAGGATGGGTTTCTGCAGGTTGTGTTACTGGGAGATGAGTGGAGATGCTGAGGATAGGATTCTGCAGGTTGTGTTATTGGGAGGCGAGTGGAGATGCAGAGGATGGGTTTCTGCAGGTTGTGTTATTGGAAGGTTTGTGAAGATGCTGAGGATGGGTTTCTGCAGGTCGTGTTATTGGAAGTTGGGTGGAAATGCTGAGGATGGGTTTCTGCAGGTTGTGTTATTGGGGGGTGAGTGGAGATGCTGAGGATGGGTTTCTGCAGGTTGTGTTACTGGGAGATGAGTGGAGATGCTGAGGATAGGATTCTGCAGGTTGTGTTATTGGGAGGCGAGTGGAGATGCAGAGGATGGGTTTCTGCAGGTTGTGTTATTGGAAGGTTTGTGAAGATGCTGAGGATAGGTTTCTGCAGGTCGTGTTATTGGGAGGCGAGTGGAGATGCAGAGGATGGGTTTCTGCAGGTGGTGTTAT